>NC_065407.1:12433846-12738076 GCF_024362695.1 Pectinophora gossypiella
TATTTAGGCCATGTAATAACTAAGGAAGGTTTGAAACCAAACGATGACAAAATTAAAGCCGTTTTGAAATTCCCTTTGCCAAAAACAACTACGGAAATTAAAAGCTTTCTTGGTTTAGTCGGATATTATCGAAAGTTTATAAAAGATTTTTCCAAATTAACACGCCCACTCACTAACTGTTTAAAGAAAAGAAATCGGATTCAGATCAATCAAGAATACATTAACGCATTTGAAAAGTGTAAGGAGCTTTTGGTAAATGCCCCTTTGCTACAATTTCCGGATTTCACAAAACCCTTTGTACTTACCACTGATGCCTCAGACTATGCAATAGGTGCAGTCCTATCTCAAGGACCAATCGGTTCGGATAAACCAATCGCATACGCTAGTCGTACTTTAAACGATGCAGAAACCCGGTATAGCACAACTGAAAAGGAACTTCTTGCCATTGTATGGGCTACTAAATACTTCCGCCCATACCTATATGGGAATAAGTTCACCATATATACAGATCATCGCCCACTAACATGGTTAAAGTCCATGAAAGAAACCAATAGTAAATTAACTCGTTGGAAACTACGTTTGGCAGAGTTTGATTACGATGTCGTATATAAAGCAGGAAAACAGAATAACAATGCTGATGCATTATCCAGAATAAGGGTAAACGCAGTAGGTAACGATTCGGAATCCATGCGAGTCAATGTTGACGAAAGTGAACATAGACTCAGATCCTACTTGGATGACGTGGTAAACGAAGTAGTCAGACTAGGAAGCCGGCCCCAAAATCGACGTAATGAGCAAGTAAACACAGATGATGTAATAGAACTCTCATCGGACGATGGAAGCGAGACCCCAAGGGCGGGACACAACGAATTGGAGTCCCAATTCCCAATCGTCTCACCATCGGAAAGTACCATTACAATCCCTGAAAACACTAATAGTAACACCGATACGATCCATTCCGCACGCGATATTGATACCAATGGAATCCCCATCTTGAACGAAGCGATCGACAGCAAACCCAATCAAATACTGGTTTATACCTGGAACAGAAATGAAACATCAATTAATAATTTGTCCAATTCAAAGCAAAGAATAATTGAAGTAACCTTACCTTTAAATAGACCGGATCTAGTAAAAGAATTCTTGAAAGGTTATGTAAGACCCAAAATAAAACAATTCATTTACTTCGAGAGTGAAATTCATCGCAAACAGTTTGTACAGGCATTTATATCCCTATTCAAGAAGGGCGCTGTACATCTCATGGAATGTACCAAAAGAGTAATAACCGTTGAAAATGAAGAAGAACAGAGACAGATAGTGCTGAAATATCACGAGGGCTCTACATGTCATCGTGGTATAAAAGAAACTTTAATGAAATTAAAACGTGTCTATTATTGGAACAATATGGACATTACAGTAACCGCTATTATCAATTCCTGTGAAACATGCAAAAAACTTAAATACGATCGGAAACCCTTCAAACCGGAATTACAGTTAACGCAAACTCAGAATAAACCGTTTCAAGAACTTTTTATGGATGTATTCTCTATAGAAGGACAATACTTCCTCACAATAGTAGATGCTTTCAGCAAACTGGGACAAGCTATCCCTATCCCAAGCAAAAACACCCCTGAAATAGTACGCGCATTAATTTCGTACTTTTCTTATTACGGTACCCCTAGAATTATAAATGTAGACCCCGGCACAGAGTTTAACAATACCCTTTTGAAAGAAACCTTATGTTTCTACAAAATAAACCTTCATATCGGAACTCCGCACAACCCAAATTCCATGGGAATAGTAGAGAGGTTTCACTCTACCATTTTAGAAATTTATCGTATCGCAAAGTATGAGCGAAAACTTACCGACGCAGCTTCCGTCATGACGTATGCTATCATGGCATACAACCATACAATACATTCTACTACTGGATTAACCCCATTTGAAGTAGTATTAGGACACACGGATTCCTCAAACGCGTTTGATGTAGACTTTAATAAACATTACACCCAAAAACTAATCAACGATCATGCGAACCGAACAAAATTCTTATATAAGTACCTAACAGAGAAAATGATAGACCACAAGGAAAATATTAGGGAAAAGCGAGGAGGTGAGAAAAACATTAACTTAGACGAAGGAGAGACAGTTTACATCAAAGGAGTGAACACTAGACGTAGCAAAGACAAACCACGTTTTGAAAGGGCAATAGTATCTGGAAATATAGTTAGGAACACTGTACCCATCCACGTTAGGAACCGCGAAACTAAGGTAACTATTAAGGATATTCGACGGCCCCCACAGGTTCGCGACCGTGCTGCTGGTAATGAGCATCCAGAGCCAGAGCCAGGCCCTTCAACTGCAGAAGATTGAACGGAACCCTGGAATACTTCCTGTGAGAAAGGGACGCGCCATTATTACCTACGATAAATGGTTAATTTTTAAGACATTAGATTTAAACCTTGTATATGAAGATTTAGAGCTCAATGTTAATCGACTTGCGGATCTAAACGAACATGTGCTACATTATTTTAAACAAAACATTACCTCCGAATGCACTGATATTAAAGTACAAACTGAACATATAAAGAACATAACCATACAAAAGTTTAGACAACTTATTCCTTCTGTCAGACAAAAACGAGGACTGTTAAACCCAATAGGTTCACTAATTAAAGTTTTAACGGGGAACTTAGACAACGAAGACGCAATAAGGTACGATAGTCAGATCAGTAAATTACAACAACAACAACATAGTGTCTCTATGAAAATCGCCTTGATAACCGAAATTATGGGATCTGTTGCAAATGTAACAAATGCTACGAAGAACAATTTTATCCAGCTCGATAAAGAAATACACGATTTGAAAATATTACTAAATGAATCAATCCAAACAAGCCAAAGTATAAATAAAGTTATCCATGTCTATAGTCTTTTCTTACATAACTTCCAAATGCTCTACATAAAGCTGGACGAAATTGAAACTGCCGTTGCATTTAGTAAGGTAGGAACTTTACATCAATCGATTATTGATACCGATGAATTTATGACTGTACTTAGGAAAATAGAATTAACTGATAAATTGGTTTATCCCGTAGAGTTAAATAATTTGATAAGAATTGAACAATGTGTAGAGTTAAAAGCGTTTTCTAAAGAAAATCAGATTACCTTTATTATTGAAGTTCCGTTAGTCAGATCCGAGAGTTATCATTATTATCGAGTCTTGTCATTACCTGTAACAGATAACCTAAATCTAACTACCCTAATAATTCCTAAATATCCTTACCTTATTGTGAATCAGTCGAAAGCTCTGTCGCTCTCCCACTCTTGCCTGGAAATAGAAAGAAGCATCTTCATGTGTCATGAAGACTCCATTGTTCCGCCGACTATGGAAGATGTCTGCATCACCGATCTACTGAAGTTCGTCATTAATACCACCATGTGTTCCCCTATTCACGTGGATATAACAAAATTCAAGTTACAGCCAATAGAGTCAAATCGTTGGATATTCTACTGCAAAACCGCTACTCTAATGACGTCACAATGTGGAGAGGATGTCACTAGAACATATGTTGAAGGAACCTATATACTTACCATTGAAGACGCCTGCGAAATAACAATCCAAAATGTAACTCTGAAACAACACCGATCGAAGGCGGGCAACGTTTTATATGAGAAACTTCCAATAATTGATCTTCCATCACTGTCGACGTCAAAGCCAGTCGTCTCGAAGAAACCACTTAACCTGGATGAAATAGATTTACAGACCCTGCAAAGCCTGTCCCATGTCCTGAAAAATAGTGAAAGTGAATTAGTTAGTGAAGTGAGCACATATGGAAGTGTAGTGAACGCAAGAAACATTAGTATAGGGACTCTACTTCTCTATGTAATCATAATTTTAAGTATTTTCATATATTCATTTAAACGTTTTAAGAATTTCATATTATCAGATCGGAATCATCAAAGGGCTGAAAACCACCCCTCCGATAATTCCAATCTTATGGAGGGAGGAGTTATGTATTCCGGACCTACCGCGGGTACTGTAAGAGTCCCGACGTAAGCTTTCTAAGTATTGTATGAAGCGCATTCCCAGACCTCCGGCGCAGACGAACAACATCCGTCCTGCGCATTCAGCTTTAGATAAGCCCGAACTACCGGGAGGTATTGTTGTTTTCATAGCTTTCTTAGATCATAGAACTAGCTCATAAGTTTAGTCTTAAGTTGACCACTGTAAAGTACGCATTAAAAGTTTAAATTCAAAATTCAATTTTTGCTTTTTAAAAAGAGTCCCTCGCTCCGCGGCAACTTAAGTACGTCCTTTCGCAAGATGTTTTGGCTGACAAGAATCTGCAACCGCAACACATCTTTGTAATCAATGAAGGTATATATTACAAGTTTTTTAATTACTAGAAAAGCGACGATATAGAAAACGGAAATAATTGTAATAATGAGGGTGAGTTGTGTAAGTAGTGTTTTTGATGAATGTCACATATAAAACCTTCATTATGCACACTGCTAGGGAGTGGAATTCTCTGCCGTCTTCTGTATTTCCGAATGCCCGGGTTATATCCCGGGTACTTTCAGGGCCAAAGTGAACCGGCACCTCCTCCATGTGAACCAGGCTCCATCTTAGGCCTCGTCAATGCCTTTGGGCAAGTCTGGGGCCAAGAGGAAACCCATCAAAGGTAAAAAAAGGAATCTTAGTTGGATTTTGTATCAATAATGGTTGGATTAAAAAAAAACTAAAATTAAACTTCAAACTAAAGCTAAAGCTGTGGCTATGAGAGAAGGTTTTTTATTCTTTGAACGAGTTATTGCATCCTAATAATGTTATGTAAATTTGATGTACTTAAATATAACTAAGTAGTTAATTTAGAGTAAGATTAGGTTAATAATATAATAATTAAGTACCTATTGTATGTCAGAATATGACTGAATGTGCTGAACCACAATATTTACTTCCTTCACTATGTATGAATAAATTTCATTTCATTTCAGGCAAGGATAAACCGACAGAGGGATTGTGTCCTCTAACATGATGGACTAATGTTATGGGCGATAGGCTGATCCCTTATCACCATAAGGTTCATCATATCCATCTTTGGAATTCGTATCAACAGTGGCTGCAAGTTGTCTTTGATTACTTGTGGCTCTGCCCACCCCATTAGGGATTACGGGCGTGAGTTTATGTATGTATGTATGTATGTTCAGGCAAGGTATACGGTTCCTGTGAAACCGGGATGACAGGGAGATGATGATGAGTGGATGGATTTTATCGATTTGGTAATTCAGTAGCGGTAATGTGAATAGAATCTTGTCTTGACATTATATTGAAAGAAAAATTCGAATAAAATTTTACTTTATTGAAAATTTAAAACTATTAAACAAACATAAACATAGCTAGCTAGATGTGGGTGTACGGTCACGAGCATTAATATGTATACACTTTGGTACCATGTCACATTAACTTCTTTGACAAATAGAACTGTAAGTCTCACTAAATGTCAAATATGTTAGTGCGACAGAGTCTACTATACATTTCTACTCCTTCGGGAATGCAAACGTGACACTATGTTTATGTTTAAGAAAATTATTATTGATATGTTCATAGGTACGGTCAATTATTGTAGAAATATTTATTATTAATTATTTAACAAAAAATGTTTATTAAGTACCTAATCGTCTCAAGAGAGTGTCGTACTAGCATTATAGGTATCATGTGGTGATTTCGATGTAAAAAGAAACAAAAAAGTGTATCATATTTGGAAAAATTAGATAATAAAGTGCTCCACTGCGGAAGGCATATGTAGGATAGGTATCCTACATATGCCTTCCGGTTGAATGAGTTGATTTATAGATATCAAAGTAAAGAACATAAAAAAATGTGTTAGTAAGTAATAATTAGGTGAGTGTGTAATATTATTATACTTTCACTTTAAAATAATCCAAAAAAAATCCCGCAACACTAAACCTTAATCCACACAGCACCAACCACCAAAATTATTTAAATATGCAACCCTGTCCCGCTAAAACTTGTTAAACACTTATGCCTATATATAACACTTATAGGTAGCAAATAACTCCTTATACCACACTAGAATTTCCAAAATTACGTACATTTTGTCTATGGACAGCTATCATCCACCACGAGCGTCCAACACCAACTGAAATTGAAACCCACCCTATTGCTTATAATACTTTTCGTTGACGACTAGTCAATGCTAAGGTGGGGAAGAAAACAACGGTAGAGCTATAAATGGATAGACGCGGGAAAAATAAATGTTACGTTCGGTGTGGATTTGTCTTGCGATTAGCAATGGGCAGTAATGGTATAAGAAAATAAGGAGCCTTAGATTCGTTATATTGTTATTCTCGTTAGACAAAATTATACATATATTGTAGCAATGGTAACGTCATCAAAGTGTTATTTTATTTTCATACTAGCGACCCGCCCCGGCTTCTATCGGGCGCAATGCTGAGGAAAAAATGAAATTATTTACAACATCACATTAAAAACCTCAAAAATAACAGTATTTCTCCACTATTTAATTAATGTTATTATACATATAAACCTTCCCCTTGAATCACTCTATCTATTAAAAAAAACCGCATCAAAATCCGTTGCGTAGTTTTAAATATTAAAGCGTACATAGGGATAAAGGGACAGAAAAAGTGACTTTGCTTTATACTATGTAGTGATGATTTAAAACTGTAAGTAAGTACTTAAGTATTTTATTGAGAATTCAAAATTGTTCCGTAAAAGAAACATTAGCCATAAGTAATTTATTTTTCACTGAGTGCCAACATACAGCCTTTGCTAACGAAAGTTGTCAAGTTGTCACTGAAGGGAATACCTGCCTTAGCCAAGTTGAAAAACGACAAAGGTAGTGATATAAATATATGGAATGGACATGTTACCTTATGTCAACTGCCGCTGTCGCTTTTTGGAATTGTTTGCAAGTTGTCTTACCCCTAGTGGAGTAACTATATAGGAACTGCGGCTTATCGACGGGAAGGCTGTGTCTATCATCGTGATGCAAGACATTATTTTTGCGTTGGAGTGAGTACTCCAACAATAGAGTTATTATGTTAATGATACTATTACAAAATAAAAGAAACAATCGTGAATAAACAGCAGTAGGTAACTCTATTTCTTAAAAAAAAAAAACAATTCACTCATAATCGTAATAATACCGTCAAGGAGTTTGAATGTAGATAATATTATTATATTAAATTGTAACAACAATTCCAATAAGTATAACCATAAATATTTAGCAATATTAAAGGCGCTCATAAAATTAATTACATTGTCATGTCTATATCTTTCTGAGCTCACGAAAGTTGGTACTAACGCAGCATGCAGTAGCACGATCGTTGTATGCGCGGGCGCACTCTCTGTGACCCGCGGCTGATCTACATAATCCATGTTGAAATAATCCGTAATCACAAACCACACAAATTATCCAAGGACGACTTGATATTATAGACAAATTCATATGTGTTGATTTAGTACACTTGACACTTTCACATTGATGTGGACAGAGAAATCAAGATTAAGGATTTGCACTAGTTTCCTTGATTAATGTCGTTAAGTAGTCAATACAACTTCTAGTATTTGAATAAACTGTACATGTTTCTATTGATGTTAATTAATTAAGGAAATTAAGTAACTGGTCTCTGGTTTAGTAATATTCAGGTCTTTTTTTGGAAATGAATTGAAATATCTACCTAACACCCTCCGTGGTCTAGTGGTTAGAGCGTTAGGCTCACGATCTGGAGGTCCGGGTTCGATTCCCGATGGGGACATTTTCGAAATCACTTTGTGAGACTGTCCTTTGTTTGGTCTTTTCAGGCTTGAATCACCTGATTTTTCGAAAAGAGTAAGATGATTCCGTGCTTCGGAGAGCACGTTAAGCCGTTGGTCCAGGTTATTAGCCGTAAAAACACCTCCACCAACCCGCAGTGGAGCAGCGTGGTGGAGTATGCTCCATACCCCCTCCGGTTGATTGAGGGGAGGCCTGTGCCTAGCAGTGGGACGTATATAGGCAGTTTACAATAATTGTATCTACCTAACTTGTATGTACATAAACATACATAAAGAGGTAAACACACCTACTCACTCGCCAGCTATGTTTAAGACCCATGTAATGTGGGGCTAGCCTTTTGCCATTACTTCTATTTGGTATTCAGAAAATGCTAAACAGCTAAAGAGGTAGTGAAAGAGAGATGAAATGAAGGCAAAACGTGTGGGGAATCTTTTTGTTAACGACTTCAATGTCAGATTGATGTGGGTGTATAAACAATTTTGAAACCTATAATTATGAGACTTAACGAACTTACCTGTAGGTAAGTGAAGTTCTATCTCAATTATACGAAGCTCCTTGTTCGAGACGGGGACTGACGATGCTGGAGCATAAGACGTAGACTACACTGTAAAACCTCTCGAACAAGGAGCGAGATTAATTAAATGCTTTTAGTGACTAAGTATTTTGCTTTGTGTAACTTTTTGGCATGATCTATTTGCCCAGACAAAATGAGCTGTGTGGTCTTATCTAATGAATTATGTAACGCATATTTCAGTTATTTATGGTAAAATTTGTGAATTGTTTTCGTTTACGCAATGAACAGGATTATTAAGGAATTATGACAGGTTTGTTTGGAATTTTATTTTTCCTGTTTGCGCAATAAATTATTTATTTATTATGTTATTTTTACAAGTTAATTCGCAACCTATTATTATAAATAATTATCGTCCGTTTTGATAGTGGTCTATAGTCCCGAGATATTATGTCAATTAGGATAAAAAATAGAAGCTCTACATACTGTCCAGCTAAAATTCGTGATAAATTGCTATAATATGTGGAGCAACGTGGAGCGTATCCCATCTGAAGAATTTGTTACGAAAAAGAAAAGCAGTCAGTTAAAAAGGCAGTTTTGATTGTAAATAAGATTTTCTAAGTTTACTTCTTTCCGATCTTTAGGGAATAAATATAACCCTATGATTTTGCAGTTGAACGCTGCGCAAAGGGTTGTAGTATGAAAATATAACCAAAACATTTGTTTATTCAAAAAGTACGGGGAACTGTCAAAATTTAAAAACACTCAACAGTAGCGACACCTATTATTGCGACTCTACAAAAATTTTAAACTTAGGGATCTAACTCATTAGGACACCATAGTGGCGCAACCAAATACCTATATGTATTTGTATAAACGCTAATTATTCACATCGTGTTGGTTGCGCAACCAACAAGACACCATGAGTCAACTATAAACATTTTGCTGGTGGTGTGACCAAGTGACATAAGACCTTAAGTTGCTACGTAGTTATAGTAATATTGATGCTGATTCCTGTAGACACCATCTAATTTTATTTCAAGTTATACCTGTCATTATCTTATGCTCCAAAAAGGAAACGGACGGGTAATCGACAGGCATAAAATTTATAGAACAATCGTCAATTTTAGGCGAAAAAAAAACCCTCGCAAATTTGTATATTGGCCGATAGCCCGATAGATTTAAGTTGACAGCACACGTCAAACGGGTTGCATATCAGCGAGATGCCTATTTGATTCGCCCGTGTTATTCATTCACTTTAAAATTAACAGTTTACAATTATCCGTCCCTTCCCTTTTCGGCGGATTAGAAAATGACGGGTATAACTTAAAACAAAATTAGGAGGTGTCTGCAGGAATCGAGGCCATTATACAAATATTTAAGGAATGCGGAGTGTCTCGGTCTTCACGACTGTTCACGGTGGTTTTGGTTTCAAGAAGCTTCGTCGTGCGTATATTATGGTTCACCATAAATGACATTTACTAACCCATCGTCCTTTATAAGGAATGGTTAAATATAATATCAGCGCACTGTGATAAATAATACTCCATAAGTTCATAACACCAAGCGGCCTTACAAATAAACCTGGTGTAACTTTTTATACAAATAAAAATCTCTACAAATAAACTCGGAATAACTTAAACCTTTCTTATATATAGCTACTTTTGTGACATACATAGACTGCCTATATACGTCCCACTCCTGGGCACAGGCCTCCCCTCGCAATCAACCGGAGGGGGTATAGAGCATACTCCACCACGCTGCTCCACTGCGGGTTGGGGCTAAACTAGGGATCACAAAGTGATTTTTGTGATATGTCTGAATCGGGATTCGAACCCGGGACCTCCTGATGGTGAGCCCAACGCTCAACCACTGAACCATGGAGGCCGTTATTAGAAGGTAAAAGCAGGAAAATCTTTATAGCGTCACTTATGGTTTTTTAGGCAAGATAATCTGAAGAGTCCCTCATTTTGGGATCACAACGGTATCGGTTATTAGTAAGTAACCTCAATTAATATATTAAATTTGATGGACGTATTATGCGCGATGAGTCAACTTTCACACACAGTTCGTTAATTAAAACATTAAAGTGATTGAAGTCATCTGGCCCATCTCGAAAAGGCTTACGGCTTAAATTTATAAAATGAAGTTAATTATAAAGTACATACGTTTATAAATCCGTGGAACGTTCTAGAAGTAATGATTTAAGATAAAAATATACAGGGTGTTAGTGATGTCGTAATGAATACTGAGAGGCATGATTCAGCTCATGATTGTGAGTTAATATCAAGTGGAATTTTCCGTTGCAAAAGTATGGAACTGAAAATAATTATTAAAAAAAAACACTAAAATTTTCAATAATGTTCTGTCAGAAAATTCCACTTGATATCACATCTTAGAATCATGGACCGAACCATCCCCCATAGTTTTTATGTTTTCGTTACGGTTAACACCCATACCTACCCGTACGGGTACCTGTTCGTACTTGTACATGGTAAGTGACATTATAACGAATACTGAGAGGAATGATTCGGCTTATGATCCTGAGTTAATATCAAGTGGAATTTTCCATCGCAAAAGTATAGACTTGAAAATAATTTAACACAACACAAAAAGCATATAAATTTTGCGACGTAAAATTCCAACTAATAACACTACTAACTACACTACACATATACACTATTAACTACTTCACTACACATACACACTACACTACTACTATACTACACTATTAACTTAGAATCATGAGCTGAATCATCCCCCGCAGTATTCGGTAGTGTGGTGTCACCCTGTATATTTTTTTATTTTTATTATGGCAATGCGTTACCCTGTATATATCTAATCTGGTAAAATTATGATAGAGCACTAAAACTTTTTACTATTTAATGTTTGCTTTACAGTACAGTCTCACTTTTTGAAATGAATTTAATAACTGACACGTAATGGCACGGGCCTGCCCTATGAATGGATAGGGAGATCGGGCCTTAAACCATCACGCGGGCCCCGTGCGGATTGATGGTTATCAACGACTGCTAATGCAGCCGGGACCAATAGCTTAACGTGCCTTCCGAAGCACGGAGGAGCTCGAGATGAAAACTTTTTTTTTGTGGTCACCCATCCTATGACCGGCCTTTGCGAAAGTTGCTTAACTTCAACAATCGCAGACCATTTTTTGATTCAAAAGGTAAACATGCAATCAGCCAATCAATAATGAAGTAAACAACTTCAATTGTATTTTTATTTAGATTAATTGTTCTTTTCTTAATCGATTGTTTTTTCTTCAATAATGTGTTTTTTTGTAGTTACACAATATTTAGTTTTTCAATCACTTGTTTAATATAAATATTGCGACTTTTCAAACGACTTACATTTCTGTTTGTTACAAATTGTTTAAGGGGAACGGATAGTAATAAGAGTACAAGTCAATTGTAAGAATATTATTGACTTTCGTTAAATCACACCCCAGATACTTTAAACAAACAACCTCGTTTTACACAGACATCACACACTGACGTTATTGAACACGTGCATCTGTGTGTGTGACGTCTGACGCCATACGATTCAAGTCTAAACTGTGTTCGAGGGGAGGTGAGGTAAACTCAGTTCAGTCGCTGGTGGGGAGCGGAGAGTTGCCGTTCTATACGTAGTATTATTCCTTATTCTATAGTTAAGGTACAGATTAGACAATAGCTATTAGTTCATCATCACGAATTTAAGAGCCATGCTCTTGTCGGTGTAGCATTCTCCATTCTTGTCTATCAAAGACCAATTCCTTCACCTCCTTATAAGATACGACGTTCGCCTTCTCTTTAAGCTCTTTAAGCTCTTCCCGGTCTTCCCCTTCCTCTCTTTCCTTGTAGCTTCCTTTCTATGATGTTTTTAATAAATTCGTCGTGTTTTTATATTTATTAAGTGTCCAATCATCTTGCCTCTTCTGTCCTCTATAACTCTCGATAGGTATTAGTTAAGGCGAAAGACAAGACCAATCGACGCAACAATAGATACAACACCTGCCAAATAAAAAAAAAACGCGAAATAAACACTTCTAGCAATAATGTTTTGATTTAGTACTACCTGTGTCATGATTAACAACTACGTTGATTACTCGTACAATTTGTTACAAAATGGGTAGACAGTAATTTCAATCTGATAAAATATGTTTGACAATGTGTAGTTGAGTTTTATAGGTACGATTAGATCTATGTGCAAGATAATAGTTACATGACCTATTAGTCAACTTTAAGGACATATTAATCATTTATTTAAAAAACGATCATGTAATATTTTAAAATGATGGCGGATTTCCGTAAAAACGGGTTTCAGGGTCAGATATTAGACTTAATGTTTAAAACAATACATTCGTAACACTAAACATATTAAGAGGCATGTGATCCGCACGCCGGACGCCACACGTGTTGCCATGTGTTATACGTGCGTAGCATATGCATACCCACGAATATGAAGGTACATTGCGAGGCATGCGGCGCATGGCGTTCGGGGCACATGCCTCGCAATGTTTGTATCCATGTTTACACCATATCAAGTCCTAATTTTACATCTCTTATTTTAATGTGGTTTCAAGTAAGTACCTATTATGTGTATACTTATTTATTAACATACATTAGATATGCTGTCTTTTAATAAAGGGATTGGAGAAAAGACAGCAAATTCAAGAAACCAATAGTTAGGAGTAAACCGTATCAGCAAAGCATGTGGAGGATATCACTATCACTACATAGTATAAAACAAAGTCGCTTTTTCTGTCCCTATAATCCCTATGTACGCTTAAACCTTTAAAACTACGTAACGGATTTTGATGCGTTTTATTTTAATAGATAGAGTAGATAGATAGAGAGGAAGGTTTATATGTATAATAACATACATTAAATAGTGGAGAAATACTGTTACTTTTGAGGTTTTTAATGTGATGTCGTAAATAATTTCATTTTTTCCTCAGCATTGCACCCGAGCGAAGCCGGGGCGGGTCGCTAGTAATAAAGGTAAAGCCAGTTGGCAGTTAACACGTTCACTGTTTACGAACCACATATGAGGCACATAAATTTGAAACTCATAAGTGTATTTATCGAAAAATAACATTGTACGTGTTAAGACCCCTTTTTACGGAATATGTCCTTTTCGAATATGTTGACTTGTCAAGACATTATCAGGATTTAATAGATAAGTGCAGTGCAGACGGCAGACAAATTGTCGGGACGGACAAAGTTAGAGCGGGAATAGAACAAATGGAAACTTATGCAATAGGTAACGAACAAGGAATCAGGAGTGCTGGCGGCAAGGCAAAATATCAACCGCGGACACCTACTGACAACCCCGGAGAGGCAGGCATATTTACACAAACGGCTTTCTCCGTCCCGCCGATTTGTCTGCCCTCTGCGTAACGTCCAGGTGTTCAATTCAAAAAATTCGTGCGCGCGATCTTTATCGGTCATCAATTTGTGATGACGTCACAAATCACAATACATAGCAACGAAAGCTCTTTGAGGTCAAGATTTGAAGCAACCTTCTGTAGAGCCTCGAGACACACCCATCAGAATTGAGTGAGTGTATCTATAGATACATGTTTTTTATATGCTGTTTACTACTCGTTGTCTTCAACCAAAGTCAAATGAACTTGTCAAGCAATTACTTAAATGTGACAATAGGACTGCTGTAATGATTTGAGATGGATAGTTTTGTGTGTCGGTAGGTAAGTAGTTCAATGTCGTAGGGTTACGACTATTAAAACTGTTTAACGAAATAAATGTTAACTATTTTCGAAACTGCAGCCATTTTGGGACATTGAAAAAATATGTTAACACTATGTAGTAAAGCACTCGTATTTTTTTTTAATTGCGAAAAACGTTGTACTAGCTGTCACGTTCACTTAATTGCTCACATATGCGCCAGCGCACAGTACGGTTGAGTATAATCCACATAATCTGTCGTAATGCCCGGTAGTTATTACGGAAATTGATTTATTGCTTTGAACATCACTCATAGAATATCCTGTTGAGAAAAACTACACATTTTTTCGTAGGTACGAGAACTGCGTTTTAGTGTTAAACTACCTTTTTGACGTACCTATACGCATAATATAATAGCCTTAATATTTGGTAGGTACTATACTGATAGAGTCGAGAGAGAAAGATATAGGCATACCGCGATCGAAGTTATGATATTCAGATAAACAGTACCCTAAACAGGGGAGCGTATTTAAGATTTTGATGAGGGTAAAAAAAGTCAAGTATGTCAAGTGTGGTAGTAATAAGCGGAATTCTGTACCTTTTTTAAGGTGACTTATTGTATATTTACCGGAAATAGCATTAACTACTTGGCCGGACAAATACGGAGCACTGAGGGCTCTCACCCGGTACAAAATTTAAAACAAGGTCTCAGGGTGAGCATTTGGCGGCTCTATAAACCCTGGCACCAGGGATGCAAATAGAGAATATTGAATATATTGATGAGGTTGGTAATCCATCTCATAACCCACACCATAAGAAGAACAGAAGAAGTGGGGGGCGAATCTCGGCTCAGGGCGTCGTGTGAGAGGATAATATTTGAAAGATTTAATCGATCCTAGTGGGTCGATAGCGATAATCGCTGAACGAAGGAAATTCAGGGGTATATTTTGCTTAGTATATAGGCGCCTTCAAATAAGTCGTGCGACAGTAACGCTTCGCTGCGCGACTAATTTAAAAACAATTGTTGTGTTGGTAATGTCATCATTGTTTCATTCATATAGCGTTCACTATTATTACCTACTTGTTAGATTCAATTTGTCTTCAATGCACACGTCATAGTAGTCATAACTCCAAATCTAGTTAAGTAGCTATACAACTTCTAAAGTGATTATTGATTTGTATAAAAATGTTTCATATTACTTCTTATTTGCGTAGAAATGTTTTGTTTGACGCAATATATTGCGACTTTTGGATTAATCACGTTAAAAAACTAAAAGATACATAGATAAGTACATACATAAACGATTATCTTCAAGTGGAGTAAGCAGAGACTATGAATTACCATTTCGAAAGAAAAACCACGTAGCGCATTTTTGAAAAATCACATTCTGATGCGGCTCTTTTTAAAATAAATCTCTTTAAAATAAATTAAAAAAAATAATAATACTGGACTAAAATTATCTTATCTATAGCGAGGTTTTGCTCAAAAAAATTACATCCGAATCATAAAACATATTAGGGGCATTTGGCAGCTTAATAATAACCCTGACACCAGGGTTGATGAGGTTGGTAATCCACCTCACAACCGACACGATGGAAGAAGAAGACATTCGAATGTGATTTTGTGTGTGTAGTTTTAAGATTATTTTATACGTACATCGTACACTTTGCATGTTGTAGGAATAAATATTAATTAATAATAAATATTAATCAATCTTAGGAACATTTTGATAATTAGCTGATATTTTAATTGGTAACGAATTTTCCGTCACATACGATTCAGGGTCGGACAGTTGACCGAGAAAACTTCTGACATTTTGCAGCACTTTACTTAGTCCATATCGAATGTATGTATTGAAAGAAAGGTTTTTTAATTTTTTTAGGGGCCTTTAAAAAAGTTTGTTGTACCAGCACTGATAAAAACATATTTAATTCATACCACTTTCTCACTTACTTCCGTTTTAGAATGTGTTTATGGCTGAGGAGAAGTAGTCTAAAAAACATCTTATTATCACCCCAAACACAATACCTCTCCTTTTGCAGTCGGTTAAAATACCTTAAATTATTCTACGACTTAGTGTACGCATGTGTTCCATAATTTGTAAATCGAAGTAGCTTACGCGATAATGCATTATTGCTCATGTCTGACCTTACAAGGTTAAATTAACTAAATGGGTACAATTTGTCACTACTTAATGTGGCCTGGGTCTCGATAACCACGATTCGTGTTTTAAACAACAATATAATAAATAGCTAAATAGCTAGGTACTACTTTATACATGGTCTACTGTGTTTTTATTGTTATAAAAGCAACTTTAGCGTTGCGCCATAGAGTATCCCAACTGGGGTACTAACTAAGCACTAAGTATTAGGGTATGAACTAAGTACCTACGGCTCATCGAGCTTTCTGTTAGACCAACGCAATAGGTGGTGAGCCGTATCGCCGTCTATAATAGTCGAGCCAACTATGTTAGTGAACAAATGAATAACTCTTTCAGATAAATAAACAAATCTAATTCTTCTTCTATCGTGTGGTATCGTGTGGTGTCGGGGTCATTATTGGGCCACCAAAGGCCTGACATGACTCATATAACGACAACGTATTTTCATACATTAGTAAGTAGTACAAAAAAAAAAGTTTTCAGATCGAGCTCCTCCGTGCTTCGGAAAGCACGTTAAGCCGTTGGTCCCGGCTGCATTAGCAGTCGTTAATAACCATTAATCCGCACTGGGCCCGCGTGATGGTTTAAGGCCCGATCTCCCTATCCATCCATACGGAAGGCCCAGCAGTGGGGACGTTAATGGGCTGATGATGATGACGAGTAAGTAGTAACCGAGAGCAACGGCTTAACAGGTTTTCCGAACTACGGATAATCTTACTTTTGGATAATCAGGTGATTAGCATGTAATGTCCTAACCAAACTAGGGATCACAAAGTGATTTTTGTGATTTGTACGCAGCGGGATTAGCAGACAGAACACTCAACCACTGGACCACGGAGACCGTTATTATAAATAAATAATAACAAAATTACAGTAATCAATACATGAATGAATACGGGGGATGATATAATTTCAAGTACATTTACTTCAGCTGATAACAGCTTGACCGACACATAGTGCATTCTTGGACATCGATATTTGCATTTTCACGCACGCCAGACGCTATGTACAGAACCGGATTGTCGACCAATAAATACATGCACGCTAAGTTAATATGTGATCGATTACTCATTGTAATCTCTATTTACAGTCCTTATAATTATTGATTTTATTGTCTGTATAATCTCGCTAGAGATGCATGGAATAGAAGTTGGAAGGACCAAGTGAGTGCGAAACGCGCACCATACAAGTCATCACAGGGTCCACTTACCTAACCTGAAGATTTGACAAGCGACTGCGTCCTTCCAACCCGCGATGGGAAAACTAGCCCAATACAGGTTAGGTCACATACCTCCGAAAAAGCATTTCTCGGGAATGTTGGTTTCCTGACGATGTTTCCCTTCATCGCTGTGCACGTGATAATCTTTTATGATCCAAACATGAATTCGAAAACAAATTCCACGGTTTAATCATTGGTTTAAGTTTAAGAAGCTAAAAACCTTATGATCGGCTATTTATCAAAAACTTACTTTTGTATGCAATATCTTACGAAAACTAATGATAATATATAATTGCAGCCTTTCATACAAAATATAATTATATTTCTGGGAACGTGGCAACGGGATTTGGCAAGCAGTACAACTATCGTAGTTATTGTTTAAATCCGTACTTCACACATACACACACACACACACACACACACACATATACACACACACATATACACACATACATGCACACAAATACTCACACACGTACATACACACCTTCACACACTCACATACTTACACATAAGTAGCTTGAACTATTTAAATATATTATAATAATTATCATAATTTTTATTTTTCTTTTTTTCACCTCATTGTTAAATTGTATAAAAATATATAGATAACAATTATATTAGAACTCCGCACAACTCATGAATATAATACTGTACAAATGGAAGATAGCTGGTACTTATAGCACAGGTAGTACCTATTGTAAGTGCCAGCAGTGCTTTAAAATTGTTAATCTCCTAATATTATCATTATAATTGTACCTATTAGTTTTTAAGTTGTTGGAACAATAAATACATTTTATTATTATTATATTATTTGTTTGCAGGAGTAGTAGTAAATGAAAGTGGGATTGGTTCTCACACAAGATGCGCGTTAGGGCCTTTCCATCCTCTTTCTTCTATTCCGTCTAAAGATAGTACCGAATAATATTGGCATTCGAAAGTCTAGTGTAGGATACAGACGACCCTGCGTTGCTGGCGTGAAGCCAATCAGAGGGGTTAAAAAGGCTACATCAAACCAACTCATCTATATAAAAAAGCAATGTAGCTATTTGTCATTTTTTAACATTACGCACTTATTTGTATACGCGCATACGAGTATGTGAAACTTAGATAATTGCCCTAAGTCAACTATCGCAATCAATAAGATAGCACCAGCCCTGTTGGCGACACTGTTTGTCTGGCCAAGTGGCGAATGACATTCGAAGCTAACCTACAACAAGTCACGTTAAACAATTCAACATATTAACAATTATTATTAAGCGCATGGAAGTGCGCAGGACAAGTTCTCGATAATTCTTAATTGACTTCTACGTCTGTTGATGAATGAAATAAAACAATCTCAGTTTTTCTTTCGCTGACTGAACAAAATTACACTAACTTTGCAATGTTATATCAGATGAGAAATGTTTTAATGTCTAAATACGCTGCAAAGGGAAGTCGTTCAAGTAATTTATTGCCCACTCTAAAGACTGTTGGGATAATAAGCTGTTTAAGAACGATTAAAGTTTTTCTTTTAGCCGCTGGCGCCTACATCGGATAAATACTTAGGCTTTACGTCCAAAATGCTTACTTTCAGAAAATCACGTGCAAAATGATATTTTTTTTTGTTCTGGCTTCCGCGGATAGTGATGCGCTATGATAAAAAAATAAACAGTGAGTTTGGTGTTTAAAAAATCTGTGTCTTTTTGGTAGTATATCTACTTCAGGAGGGTTAAAATGGCCACATCAAAGCAATTCATCTAAGAAAGCAATGTTGCAATTTGACATTTGCGCATATAAAGTAAGGGTGGTATTTATAAACGAATCTCAGCTGAGACTGCCCTCAAGATAGAAAGAAAGAAAGAAACATTTATTATTTAGGACACCACAGACACGGATTACATATACAATATATACATTATAATGACATCACATCAGAAATCAACGCACACACGAAATATTTTCTATATAGAAACATGGAAAACGAACACAGAAACTTATACCTAAATTAAAAAGTGACGTCATGTCGGCTTGCCCATGTGTAGTGGATGGTGTCCCGTATAAAAGGTCCTCACTCAGCTTATGCCGCGGCGTGAGCCGCGACGCTGGTATTCTGTGAGACCTGAGTAATGAGTGAAGTACGGACGTCGCGCCACCATATGTACATATACTTACTTACTATTATAGGTTACTTAGATATTATCATAATATAATTACTACATAATATAATTACAAATAAAATAAAATATAGATGTAAATAAGTATAATATATATTAATTATATATTGTGCAAACTCATAAAGGAAAACAAGTAAAAACAATCGTGAGCAGGTTAATAAAATAAATGTTTGAACAAATAAGATGTAGGAGTGTGTACGTGTGTGTGTGTTAGGCAATGGTCCCGCACCGATCGGCCGCAGATCGACAGGGACAAAGCATTATTTTTTATGGCTGCAATGGTTGCATAGATAAGATCCAGTCGCCCGCCGTCCGCGTCGCCGAGCAGGCACTACACCAATTGCGCATTCGATGCAATCCAATACTATCAACGTCGTCGATCATGCTCAAGTCCTTGTTTTTATATAAGAACTGTCACATTGATAATTATGATCTTGGGTGCAGTCTCAAAGCTGAGATTAGTTT
Organism: Pectinophora gossypiella; assembly: GCF_024362695.1. Classification (NCBI taxonomy): domain Eukaryota; kingdom Metazoa; phylum Arthropoda; class Insecta; order Lepidoptera; family Gelechiidae; genus Pectinophora; species Pectinophora gossypiella. Next base: position 12,453,870 of record NC_065407.1, read on the forward strand.
ATTAATACCACCCTAAGTGTAAGTGCGCAATGCAAACAAATGTCAAATAGCAATATTGCTTTCTTAACCCCCCCAGGTATAATCATTGTGATAGCAGCTGTTGTCTCGATTATTTAAAATGCACACTCACCTTGAAAAATAAGTTCGACCATTTCTCATACCTACGATATGTCAAGTCAAAAAAAAGTTGTGGATTAGGGTTCAAAACATGTTGACCTCGAAAAGTTGACTTTGAAAATTAAACCGCGAGTAGTAATAAGGTCGAGGTTATTACTCTCATTGAATAAATTGCAAGTACTTAAATCGTTTTAGGTCATTCATCACAAAGAGCCACGTGCTGGTTTTTGTCTAGAAAAATGTATGAAAACAAATTAATGTGCTTTTTAAGAAGTGAGTATATTATTTTTCATGGTTGGTTGGAACTTTTAGATAGTATCAAATCCACAGATAGTCATGTTATTCGTACCTGTATTTGCAGTCAAAATAATTTATTAATTTATTATAATGGAAAAACGAATAGCTGAGAAAACAAAATAGACTTAAAAATAGCAACACAAAGCCAATTACAGGTTTTCACCAATAAAATCAGTATAGATAAAATCAGCCGTGAATGGCTGACACAAGAGAAACAACAATCTTACACTCGCTCAAATCGCTAATAATGTAAGTTTACGCAGTGTAGTTTGTAAAAAGAATCATTGAGGTCCGGCCAAGTAGTTAATGCCATCTGCGGCAAATCTACAATACGTCACGTCAAAAAAAGAAAAAGAAAAAAGTCATTGAGGACAGAGGACAATCAGGTGATCAGCCTGCAATGTCCTAACTAAATCAGGGTTTGAACGTATCGGGATTCGAACCCGGGACCTCCGGATCGTTAGCCCAACGCTCAACCACTGGATCACGGAGGCCGTTACCATGCTACACTATGAATGCACATTATGAATGAACCCACTGCAATATAGTTATTACTAGCGACCCGCCCCGGCTTCGCTCGGGTGCAATGCTGAGGAAAAAATGAAATTATTAACGACATCACATTAAAAACCTCAAAAGTAACAGTATTTCTCCACTATTTAATGGATGTTATTATACATGTAAACCTTCCTCTTGAATCACTCCTGGTATTAAAAAGAAACCGCATCAAAATCCGTTGCGTAGTTTTAAAGATTTAAGCGTACATAGGGATATAAGGGACAGAAAAAACGACTTTGTTTTATACTGTGTAGTGATGTACAGCAGGTACTGGTTTGGTATTTGTTACAAAGGTTACGTGATATGAGTTATCACTTGTTGGAAGCAGTTATGCAGAGAATGATGACTGTTCCACTGGGCGTGTGCCAGTCTTACCGCTAGCATAATACATTCCTAAGCAGCTCGTAATGGCAACAATAAATGGTCATTGTTTACGCTGAGTTTGCTGTAGCACATTTTTTCGATGTAATTTTCTCATTGTGAGTTTGCAATGACTTGCACAGGGCTGGAAGGAATAGTGTGAAAAAGACGCCTATACCCAGCGGTGGGTGGATATAGGCTGAGCAGATTTTCCCTAAGCGCGGGTGAGTGTTCATCATCATCATTAATTTAAGACCTTAATTGGTTAGGACATTACAGGCTGATCACCTGATTGTCCGGAAGTTTGATGATGCGTGCTTCGGAAGGCACGTTAAGTCGTTGGTCCCTGTTACTACTTACTGATGTAAGTAAGTAGTCGTTAAATGAGCTACCCGAATAAAAAAAAATAAATAAATAAAATAATGTCAGGGGCCTTTGGCGGCTCAATAATAACCCTGACACCAGGGTTGACGAGGCTGGTGTTCCACCTCACAACCTACACGATAAAAAGAGATTAATTTAAGAGCCACACTCTTGTCGGTGTAGCATTTTTTCAGGTAAAAATAGAGCAGTGGTTTCCCTCTTGCCTTCCGTTCCGCAGTACTCTGTCTGACGAGAGTGGAATGGCGCCCAGAGTAGTCTATTTCAAAGCTGTACTGGCACTCCTGTTCTCCGCCTCTGAATAGTACTGACTTAATTGTAAACAGCATTTGATCTACTAACAGACCAATGATATTCAATTTAGCCTCTTATGTTAAATTACAAAATAATTACAGATCAATTACATAACACATACACATAACATATCCCAATTGGGATACAGTCGTCAGCTTATGTTAGAGGTACTTATATCCATCGCTAGATGAACGAAGTACGTTAGTACACCGAGCTTTCTGATAGACTTGAAAGGTGTTGAGCCGTATCGCCGTCTGTAATGGTCGATAGATCCTTTAAACATAGTACTTATAGGATGCAAAATGAAATGAAGTAAACTGGAACACATACAAGTGTGAAAAGTAACTCTGTCTGTGTGACTGTTACCTTATCACGCCTTAACACTTGTACTGATTTCGGTGGGCACATAAATCAAAATCCAGTCACAGACAGTTATAAAACATAAGTACGGAATGCTTTCCAGAGATGTACATGGACATAAATAATAGTATTTTATGCAACAGTTGTATAAGAAGGGTCAAAAAATGCGAGTGGCGTGAGTTGCGATGTGAGCCTTGGCGAACATCGCAATAAGAGACGCCACGAGCATTTTTTGACCTAGTTATACAACGTTGCATACAATACTTTTTCTACGACGACGTAATTTTAAACGAAACACAAAAATTTTCCAATTTATTTTCCAACGCGCGGGAAAATGGCGGCAAATGTATACTTTTTTTTTATAGTATATCTATGGCACCAAACAAAGTAAAGGTGCCAGTTTCCAGGTCAAAAAAAAAAAACAACAACAATGCTTTTTTGGCGACATTATAGTACAGTTACACTTTGTAAACAATGCTTTTATAGGCCATAGAGCGTACACTTTTTCAAAGAGTTTAATTATGTATGTACTTATATTAGACTTTTTGGTTATTTAAATGCCAGATTAAAGTAGAGGAGTAGAAAAAATAAATAAATAAAGTTTTATTGCAGGCTTCTCAGACTCATATTAAATCTCACGTCTAAATTTATCTAATCTAAAACATAAAAGTAAAATAAAATAAAAACACTACAAAATACACTTTAAGTACATTTAAGAATGTAAATCTGTCGCTACAGTTTAAAGGTCATTTTATTTCTATTTATATGCGCAGAAAGCCAACACGCATAGATAGGGCTGTTTAAGTCACGTTATACCGCCTTCAATATGCTGTTGTCAAAAACCCGCAGTCTCTTCCAAAAGGAAGCGATAGGTGCGGAATATAAGCTGAAGACTATTGGGGTAGTCAGAGGTACATCCATCGCAAGATGAACTAAGTGGTACCTACACCTTTCCAAGCTTTCTGTTAGACCAACGTGATAGGTACTGGGCCGTGTCGCCGACTATAATGGTCAAGTTAATTGTGTTAGGTAATTATCATGAAGCCCGCACGGACGAAGTCGCAAGAGACAGCTAGTTATCAATACTTCCGTTATATGGACTTGAATTACCGGATGTGTGATTTTTATGTTTTTAAGGCATGGATGTTAATAAAATATACCTGTGTCTACTAAAAGTGTGTATACTATCAACTATATAATGAAAAATAAACTTTTTTGTGAAAGAATTAATTAAATAGAGAAGCCATTTTGATTCTTTTTTATAACAGTCATAAAATAATTGCGTAATATGAGTAGGTAAATGTTTTGTGTTTCTATGCGAATGTAATTTTTGATAAGATGTTAATCAAGTGGATCTTGTCAAATTTTTTATTTAGATACTTACCTATGTTATCAAACGTGTCTTAAAAGGTAATCAAGGGGGTAATGACTTCTCTCTTTAATGATGGACTATCTTCATAGACGATAGGTAGCCTTTCGCCTAACGGTTCATTTTCGACTAAAATATCAAATGCAACTGCAAGTAAGTTATCTAGTTTTTGGCTCCCCGTGATGTTCCCTGTTGACGGACCGTAGCAGGAGATTCCTGGACGTCGCTTATCTGATTCCAGGTCACCCCAGGACGTTGGTTTTTACCGGGTATCCTTGCAGTGGGGGAGAAACGTCTCGCCGACATTCAGGTGAACGGTATTTAAAAAAAAACCTTTACCGGTGTAATAAGGGCCTTACGGGTGTGACCATAGACCTAAGATTGTCGCGCTTGTGTGTCTTACTTCTGGGGGCCTAATAAGGCAGCAATTCATCTAAAAAAAGCAATATTGCTATTCTGTCATTTGTTTGTATGTGCGAATATCAAATTGCAATATTGCTTTTTCCGCTAATTTACATTAATTGTTACACTGTGGCAATTTAAGCCCCTGTTTGTCTGTCAACTATTCATCATCATCATCATCTCCGTAGCATTATCCCTTTTTTCACAGGGTCCGCTTTGACAGGTCCGGTTTTTTTACAGAAGCGACTGCCTGTCTGACTTTCCAACCCGCGAAGGGAAAACCAGCCCAATACAGGTTAGGCCACATACCTCCTAAAATGCATTCGGGAATGTGAGTTTCCTTAAGATGTTGTCCTTCACCGCTGTGCACGTGACAATCATTTATGATCCAAACATGAATTCGAATGCAAATTCGACAATCAATTGTTTAGGCCTGTGCTGGATTCGAACCTGCGACCTCAAAGTGAGAGATAAGCGTTCTACCAACTGGGCTACCACGCTTCCTGTCTGTCAACTATTCATATTCTGCGAAAATCGTCGTGATGATTTTTATTTCGCGTTAGTAGTTAGTAAGTAATACGATTGTGGAATAATTTATGTTATGAAGATTTCAATAGTGTGTGATGTTGTAATCAGTAATTGTTACCGTAAACAGTATAGGCGCGGTCGGTTACGTCCAACTGATAACGTAAAATCGTGTTATTGGCGATAACAATTGGACCGCGACCGAAAGTATGCTGTTGCATACTTTGAATAGATCAAATTAAAAAAAAAAACGATTAATACCTAGTTTACGCCCGTAATCCTTATCAACATAGAGTTGTTATCATCATCTCCACTATCCCGTTTTATTTATTTATTTATTTATAAAGTACAACCACATCATATACATTAAAACATTTTTACATTTATAAGGTTACGGTATTGTGACTAATATATATGACAATTACGGCGTACATAACTTATACAATTAAGGGTACTTACTTAAGTATTTAAAAATAAAGTAAAATTAAAATTACACATCAAACTTAAAAATTAGAAAAATATAAGTATAAGTAAATATAAGTAAGTAATTAACATCTGTTGAGCTTTAAATAATCTAGAGTTTTTCTCATATATATTTATATGTATATCGTTTATCGTGTTATCGTTTTTGACAAGGTCCGCTAACCTAGCCAGACGATTTGACAGGTCCGGTTTTTTACAGAAGCCTGTCAGAGTGGTTATCAATCATCTTAAAACAATTTGTAACTTTTGAATGATGAACTTTATAGTGAACTAATAGTAACTCGCGTGATATGCATTGAAATATTATAACGATCTCCGTCGTATAGTGGCAAGAGCGTTAGTCTCTCGATCTGGAGGTGCTAGGTTCGATTCCCGGTGGGGATATATCACAAAAATCACTTTGTGATCTCTAGTTTAGTCTAGTTTAAGTATATTTAAGATAAATATACTTTTCATCTTTAGTTAGGATTTCGCAGGCTGATCACCCGATTGTCTGAAAGTATGATCCGTACTTCGAAAGGCACGTTAGCAGCAGTTGGTCCCAGCTAGGCCAGGTGCCTTTGGTCGCTCAATAGTAACCCTGACATTAGGGTGATAAGGTCGGTCGTTGACCTCACAACCCACATGAGGGAAGAAGAGTGATGAAATACAATTTTATTCTTGATTTATTTCTTGAGTCTAGCATACCTCACCCCCGTGATCTCTAATGAGGTAGGCAGAGCAAGTAATCAAAAGGCATCTTGCAGCTATAAATACTAATTATTGGAGTCTTAAGCTGGATATGATGAGCCATGGTATGATAAAAGGTTACCAGCTCACCAGACAAACAAAATGAAGAACATGATGGAGATGGCTAGTTAAGAGTCTTTTGTAATTTTTTTTTTGGGACAATGAAGTACAGTTGTATTTTGTATTTTTATGATGGACGATTCCATCATATTGGAAAATCGTACTCGTCGGCTGGAAATTGTAGAGTATTCTCACTAAACGTTATGAACAGCAAAGTATAAAACTAAGTTCGCCTTTAGTAAAAATATTGTAATAAAAAGACGCACAAAAAACAAGGCAAAATAATAGACATATCCCTTTCTTTTAAATCCATAGCTACCCTTACTTATACTGAAGATTTGACAGGTTCGGTTTTTTTACAGGGTTAATTAAGTATAACATTATTCTATTCTTTAGCCTTAAATTCCAAGATTGTGTTTGGGATACAGAAACTCAAGAATTACTCTAGTAAATGTACAGATTCACGCGATCAAGGAAATCGTAGCGGTTTCTCGAGAAATTGAAATGGTCAGTAGTAATTCTGCTGCTCACATGATCACATGTGATTATTTCAAATTCGCGCGGAAGTTGCATAGTTGCTTCCTAAAGTGTTAATCAAATCCTAACCTTATTTCGTAATATGATTCAAAATTGTGGTCGCGTTACGTAATTGATTCAAAATTTGATCGTAGCACAGCACCTGCTTATTTACAATTATTAGTAGTTAAATAGATAATAATCTGGTTGTGTCAATAAAAAGAGGGAATGTGGTTTTAATATATCTTTGACGAAGCTCGTGACGCAGCCAGTTATGTGAAAGTATTCTTTATGATATAAATATAAGTCACACACCTAAAAATAGACTCCGTATTCATAGGTCCGTTTTAATGGATCCGATGTGTTACTGGATCCACAATACTGCATAGTGTGTGTATTTTCTCATACAACTACACACGCCATCATCTAATACTTTATCCGATAAATCGGTCCGCTGCTTGGATCGATATACTTTTTACTGTCTTCTGTGTGAACTCGCTATCACACTGAAAGTAGATTATTTTTTATGACGTGACTTTTTGTAGATTTGTCGCAAATGGTAATAACTACTTGGCTTGAGAAAGCAGTTACTCTTCCGAATTATACGCGCTATCAACATTTTCAGTTTTATTTCGGATCGTTATCATTATAACATAAAGTCGACTTTTGTTGCGTTTATTTTCGAGAATTAGGCGCGTAATGTCATGTACCGCACACTGGATGACATCCGAAATGAAAATTCTGAAAGCGCGAACGATTCTGAAGAATAGAATAATAGTATTTTATGCAACAGTTATATAAGAAGGGTCAAAAAATGCGAGTGGCGTGAGTTGCGATGTGAGCCTTGGCGAACATCGCAATAAGAGACGCCACGAGCATTTTTTGACCTAGTTATACAACGTTGCATACAATACTTTTTCTACGACGACGTAATTTTAAACGAAACACAAAAATTTTCCAATTTATTTTCCAACGCGCGGGAAAATGGCGGCAAATGTATACTTTTTTTTTATAGTATATCTATGGCACCAAACAAAGTAAAGGTGCCAGTTTCCAGGTCAAAAAAAAAACAACAACAATGCTTTTTTGGCGACATTATAGTACAGTTACACTTTGTAAACAATGCTTTTATAGGCCATAGAGCGTACACTTTTTCAAAGAGTTTAATTATGTATGTACTTATATTAGACTTTTTGGTTATTTAAATGCCAGATTAAAGTAGAGGAGTAGAAAAAATATATAATGTGCTAATAAAGAATCCGATACAATCGGACGTATTTTCAGTTGATTTAGAATACAATGTTCTACATCCTACTCAAACAAAAGACAGTCTATCGAAGTGATTTTCGACAATGTCTCCATCTGAAATCGAACCCATCTTTAAGTGTTTGTTTTTAAAGTATTCAATCCACACATTTCCGGGAAAGTGTTAACAAGATGCGTTCAGATTGTTTGAATAGTTGTTTAATTACAAATCAAAGCTAATGTTTTACACAGAGCACCTGTTCAACGATTTGTGGCAATATGAGCTCATTAGGGCCTCCATCTGCTTTCTAATCATCAAACATTTCTCGTGTTTTGCCCCCTGCTCGCTTAATCCACGATTAGGGATTTAAAAACAAAAAAGTTGGCAGACATTATCGGTTGGTCAGCCCTTCTAAATTGACGAATGCCAATTATTAAATCAGTTGTAAACAACTTTGAGTTACTTAAAAAAACTGACTTCATTGAATTTGTATTAAACTCTATTCTAATAATATCAAGGAACTCAAAGAGCGTTTTCGTATTTGTTCACTGCTTGATAGAGTTTGATGATGATGTCTTCTGAAAACTTACTGTTCGGTCTAGCCCGACTTTTTTGACTTGACTTGTCGTAGTTTTGCCGCATATAACCATGCTCTTGTCGGTGAAACATTCTCCATTCTTACATTGTTTGAGAATAGAATGCCATTTGCTTCGATCCTGACACACTTATCTTGCTTCCTCCACATTCATCAGTCGCTTCATACACGCACGCCGGTTCAGAGTAGATCGTACTAAACCTTTTCTAAGGACATCTCCAATTTGGTCAATGTAAGTCCTTCTAGGTCTTCCTCAGCCAGCCAAAACTAAAACAAGTGTTATATGTATATGGAATATAATTGTCTATTGTGCAGGGATTTCGTTGTAAAAAGGTTATTATTTTGTTGATCATTAACTTACTTCTTCAGTTTCATTACATAAACAGTTTAAACAATGGACTAACAATCAAATTAACAAAGTCGTAAATTAATATTGAATTGCATAAAATCTCCATAAATCTTTGACGAAATTATTCATATCTGGCATCTCCATAATCATTCCATTTATATGATAACATTTGATGAAATGGATTATCATAATATTTTGTCGTACAAAACATAATATTAATCATATCTGGACAAAGTTGAGTTCATCATTTGCATTCTTCTTCTCCTATCGTGTGGGTTGTGAGGTGGATTACCAACCCTATCAACCTTGATCCCAGGGTTGCCCCAGACATGACTAATGTAACAACTCCTTACTTACATCAGTAAATAGTAATGGAGACCAAATTTTAGTTTGGGACGAACAGGTGATCAGCCTGTAATGTCCTAACCAAATTACGAAATTCGAACCCGGGACCCCAGATCGTGAGCCCAACGCTCATCCACTGGATCACAGAGGCCGTTTAAGGCATTTGCATTCAAGACGACAATATGAAGCAATTTTAATTAAAACACTAATTTTATGAAGACGTTATGTATAATGACATTCTGGTTTCATACTTTGTAACGCTGTCAACAGCCTAGTGGTCGGCACGTAAAGTCAACTCTTTGTTTATAAAATTATGTCAACTTCTTTATGTAGATGTGTCGACATATTGAAACGTCTCACTGATATGTTTTTTATAAGCAAGCTAATAAAAAGCATAGGATAAACTTGGTGACAAAGTGATTTTTGTGATATGTCCACATCGGGATTCGAACCCGGGACCTCCGGATCGTGAGCCCAACGCTCAACCACGACCACGGAGTCTGATGTTTGCGCATATAAAAGTAAGTGCTCAATGCAAATAAATGTCAAATAGCAATATTGCTTTTCTGGAAGAGTTGCTTTGATGTGGCCTTTGTAACCCCCCTGTATACTTATTATAGCTAATAAAGTACTTAATAAAGTATAATATATAAAAATATTTTTAGATGGATTTTTTAAACGGTTTTTTTACAGATTGTACTTCGGGGAGTGTGCACATGAGCTCCATCAGCTCATTCCACCAATTCAAATTCCATCTGAGGACATCCAGACGTACGGCGGGTTACCATCTCTTCTTCTCCTCGTGAAAGAACGAAGTCAAGAGCAAACCCATTTTAATTAAAAAAAAAAAATACAAGAATGTGGGGCGAATTCATGTGTGTAACTTTATACCTATCTATGGTGAATATGTGAATATATTCTCAAAGACGAGTACGTTTTTGGAATACTACAACAATTCAATTTATAATTCCTTTGTATTCCAGAATGCCTTATAAAGTAATGTAAGTTTTAGTTGTTCTCGCCGACTGCACGCGTCTAGGCATAATTATTCTGTATCGACTTTGATAGACAAAGACAAACCCTGGGGAGCGAAATAGTGTGGCAGTGATAGACAGACACGTGCCTATAAACAAACACAGACCCTTTCAATTCACACTAGTTGCATATTAAAATGACTTGAAGAATGTTAAGGCGCGTTCCTTTGATCAAACTGCATTGTAGAAATGTTTAGATATCCGTAGATTTACGTTCCAATAGAGCCACGCTCTTGTCGGTGCAGCATTTTTCTATGCTACTTTTTTAGGGAAAAATAGGGCAGTGGTTTCCCTCTTGCCTTCCGCCCCGCAGTACTCTGTCTGACGCAAGTGGGATGGCACCCAGAGTAGTCTATTACAAAGCCATACTAGGACTCCTGTCCTCCGCCTCTGAATAGTACTGACAGTTACAGATTTGTTTAAAAAGAGGAAATGGCGTGTAGTGAATATCAACTGTTTCATAATTATTGAGTAGTGGGGTATATATTAAAAGAAAAAAGAACCATAATAAAGACTATAGAGAACCGGAGAGGGAAATATGATTGGCCACCTGATACGACACGATTCGTTTATAAAAAACATTACAGAAGGAAAGAGAAGATGGGTTCTACCCCATTCTACCTAGGAGAACATTTATGAAACATTTAAAAGAGAAGGTGCAGGTCGTGTCGCATCAGGAGGTGAAGGATTTGGCGGGAAGAAGAGAGAAATTGCGATTACTCTACCGACAAGAGCACAACTCTTAAATAAAGAGAGCCAAAAGTATTTGTTCATCGAAGTACTTAATGCCTACTACACTAAGAAAAACCAATTAAACATCTCAACTTCTTGAAATAGTGTTTTGTTTTTCAGGTCTATGACGAAGAATTATGCCAAAATATTTTATACATATTTTTAAAAAGACGAACTTAATAATTTGGTTTGAAATGTCATTTTTATTATTCACAAAATGCGATTGTCAAATAATGTTAATAGGTATTATTTTTCTTATAAATAAATTTATGTCGATAGAATTAATTCCACGAGCATTTATTTTACACTTATTTTATTCCTTTCAGTTAAACAGCAATATCGTTATGTTAATTTAATACTATGGCGATTTAAAATGTTGCCCGTACTTTTTGTTCCGTTGTAGCATTCTTGTAGGCACGCGGAGAATCCTATTTAGGAAACCTGTCAGGGGTCTAGAGCTTTCTTGTCGCGTGGCTAATACCAAAGAATAGCGAATATTACTACGTATAGAATGGAAACTCTCCGCTCCCCACCAGCGTCTGAGCGAGGTTTACCTCAGCTCCCCCTCGGACATAGTTTAGACTTGAATCGTATGGTATCAAACGTTACACACACACACGCTCGTGTACGATAATGTCAATGTGTACTGTCTGTGTAAATCGAGGTTGTTTGTATGAAGTTTCCGTGGTGTCCTAGTACCTATCTACCTACCTACTAATGAGCCTCCTTGGCACCTGCCTACGCTATAAATTGACACGTAAGTATGAGTATATTACTACTTATACGTTATTTAAAGGGTACATATTATGTTAATACATACATAAATAAACACTCGCCTATTTCCCACTGGGGTAAGTAGAGACAATGGAATTCTATTTGCTTCGATCCTGACATACTTCTCTTGCTTTCTCCACATTCAATCGTTTCATACACGCACGCCGGTTCAGTGTAGATCTTACTGAATCTCTAAGGACATCTCCCATTTTGTCAATGTGTGTACTTCTAGGTCTTCCTCTGCCAGCCCTACCACCAACCTTCGCTTTATGTACTGCTTTCGTAATCCTATTATCCTTCATCCGCTATGTCCAAACCAACTTAACATTCCCTTTTCAATCTTAGGCATTATTTTACTATATTAATAAGAAGTATTAGTTTCTGATTTAATGCAGTAGGCACCCATATTTTCTCTATTTATTTTGTATATTATATAATTTTAATAAATATAAATATAATGCCATGTATTTTTAATGAATCAAAATCATTCGAACTGAATGAGATATAGTTAAACGAAACTCCTACTAATATTGCATGAGCAATGTGTACGTAAAATGATTTGACGCTTAATAGAGTTGTAGGAGGTAATCAAAGAATAAAAGGCTTGGTTTCTCAAAGGCGCTCTAAAGGTTTTAATAAATAAGAAATTGTAAAAACTCAAGCTCGCTATCCATTTTCGGGTGAGCAGCATTATAACTTACCAATAGATAATTTTGTCACATTTTGTTTTTACGGAAATCTATTTTTAATAAGATCAGATTTGAAATGTTGTGATTTGAGTTTTCAATATAAAATCTGACCCTGATTTAGAGTAGGATAACTTGGCTAACTAATTGAGAGGCTGCCAGGGGCTACGGTGAGCGTTTGATCCGACCCCATACGTCATGGTTAAGCAGATTACCAATTTAAATCCAACCAACAATAGCCGATAGCAACAGCTAACTGAATTTATGGATTTATTATGAGGTTTTTTTTTGGGATAAACAAAAGTGAAGGCGTTTTTTTGTTAAAAGTACTTTCATTCACGTTCAATGCTTGGGCACAGAATATTATAATAATTAGGTAGTGTCAGTAGTGAACGCAGCTTAGAGCTCGTTTATTGTCTGTGCTCGTGGCTTTTTGGCGGGAACGGAAACGGGACGGTTGCTTTCTTCATTGAACAATCTAAATAATCAATACCAAGTGGTGTTTTGTGGTTAATGATTGCATTAAATTAGTCGGAAAACATTCGCGATAGTGTTATTATATCGGAATATTCAATAAACAAAGTGTGCATTATATCTATTTTCGCTTCGTGCCAACAAGCCGCTTCATAACTCAAAAGTTTATGCGAACTTTTGAGTTAATTCGTTTGGGGTTCGGAGTAGGAGTCTGCTCCGATTGTGGGGGCTTAGATTTCATCATACATCGTCATCACCTTTCATCATTTTATTCATCATCAAGAAAAAAAATACATAAGATATGGCTGTATGGACATAGTCCCATTTGCCTTGCCCTTCGGGGTAAATCAAAACAAACAAAAAAAAATTCTGTGCTCCTCTGTCAGTGTCAGCTTCCGGCTACTCTCTTCAATTATTATATAGTCTATGCGTTGGTGTGGTCACAGAGTTCTGGTAAATGATTATAATGTAAACAATATACATAATATAATTAACAATAAATAATAGTGTTGTGATTTGGGACATTTCATTGCATACAATACTTAGTACATACATAAATTACAGGTAGAGAAAATTATATAGAAACAAAAATCTGACTCGGACGGAATCTTAATATACATAGATCGAAATAATTTCGCATGCACAGGAGGAGGACCCGGTGGTGTAATGGTTAATACGCTCGTTCTCGTCTTCTTGATGCTTAAGAGCATCAAGTAGGTAACCTTCCAAAGTCATTGGTCTGGGCTATTAACCTAAACACCTCCACGAACTCGCTAAGAAGCAGCGTGGTTTATGCTTGATAGTTAACACCCGTCCAGTTGATTAAAGAGAAGTCTGAGCCAAGAAGTCGGACGTATATAGGCTGTTTATGGTATAGTTTATTCATACTAAAAACAGCGTATAGAGACTTTAGACATAGAATAAGGAATAATACTGCGTTTAGGACGGACACTCTCCGCTCCCCACCAGCGTCCGAGCTAGGTTTACCTCACCCCCCCTCGAACACAGTTTAGACTTAAATCGTATGACGTCAGATGTCACACACACATAATTATGAGTGTGTACGATAACGTCACTGTATGGTGTCTGTGTAAAACGAGGTTGTTTGTATGAAGTGTTCGGGGTGTGCTTTGGGTTATTAGCCCAGATCAACAACTTTGGAACGCACGTTACTTTCTTGAACACGGAATCGTCGTACTTTTTTAGACAATCAGGTGATTCAAGCCTGCAAGTCAATATCCTAATCAAACAAGAGCAAACGTTCTTAAAAGATCACACTGTTACAATTCATCCAAAAAAGCAATATTGCTATTCGACATTCGCGAAGAATATATAAAACTAAGTACGCAATATCTGTTGGTATGGTATATTCATACTTACATACGATCGAATACTCGTACAGCTTATAAAATTTCGATGATAAACAAAGATGTGCCTTCTTATTCCCATATTTCTCTGGCTCATATAACACACTAGATATTTCAACAAGTAGAATTCTTCACGCCTAATAAATTCTATCTTCCACACACGTTATTGTTCTTCAAGTCCTATATCCCGCGGTGTTACCAATACTTATTCGTACCTTAGTTCTCTTATTTCCATGAATTTTTCATAGGCACTCCGTTTTAGTCGGGTTGTTTATGTTTTGCAGTATTGCATGCATTTAAATTGGATTTTAATATTATTTTCAATAATGCATTACTCATAAGGCGCTCACGCTGGTAATTAAAACATCGTTTAGCAAATCGGAAGCCGATAATTCATTGCATTTTATCAACGATTTGTCGATTACAACATGTAACAATGTGGATTTTTGGATATCCAGCTAGTATATAATATATTCAGTATATTGAAATATTATTCATCGAAAAATAAAAGTAAGTATTGTAACCAAATCAGGAAAATTTATAATCATAATACATTTTAATTATACCCGGTTCCTATATCAATGTTATGCTGTGTCTTTAAGATCATTTAAACATTATTATTTATTATTTTATTTTATATTATTTGGAGAACTTACAGACTAATTATATAATAAATGAACTAAATATGCAAGAGACGATGCTAATAATAAGTTCCCGGCAATAAATGATCGTCATCACTGAAAGGGTTGGAGAAAAAATAGAATAAGAAAAGCGGCTAGAACGGTATATAAAGATAACATACAACATGGAAAAGAAAATAAAAACCCTAAGTCAGTTCGAATGCAGGTGGGTTAGTAAGTACTAATCCAATATATCTTTAGCCATTTTTATTATTTAATTAGCATAATATAAACAGCCTATATACTTACGTCCCACTGTTGGGCATAGGCCCCCCCTCAGTCAATCTGAGTATGGTGCCTTTAAACACGTATTATTTATTTACCGTTTAGTCATTAGGTACCTGCCACGTATGTAACTATCAGAGCAATAGACTCATGTATATTTATTAAAAAAAGCAAATATTCCAAAAATAATAATTTGTGAAAAATAATTATAAAAATAAAATAGGTAATGAATAAAAATATTTCGAAACAAACGAGGCATCGAGGTATTTATTTAAGGTAAGTTTATCCTTTATGGTTGCAGGCTATTTATGTTATGATTCGTTTGTAAACTTAATTGGGAATTTATGATGTTAAAGGCGAGAAATATCACGCCATAACAATGGTAAAATAAACCTCGGTCTAGAGCGAGAAAAAAATAATAACTAGGTGTTTGTTCCTTGGTTCATCGTATTTACGTTTTTACGTTTCAATTATCATCATATTTACGTTTCACAGTATTTATACTACTTACATAGGTATTTTATTACGCTTGATTGCAGTTACAAGACCTGTTTAAAATCATGAAGTTAAAAGTTATAACATAATTTTGATATAATCTAAACGTTCTCAACACATTCAGCGACAGTTTTGAATTAAAAAGCTGTTTTTTGCTTCAACTGGATTTAATTTCTTTTATTTATTCTTGTTTTAAAATATTAGTAGCGAATAAAAACATATTTATTATTATAATGCGTCCAAGCTGCTTGCGGGCAAGTCAATAATTATTATAAAAGTAAGTAAGGTAAGAAGAAGAGTGTGCGATGTTCCAAAAAATAAAAAGCATATAATTAGAATAACCTATCACGTTTGTCTAATAGAAAGCTCGATGAGGCGTGGGTACTTAGTTCATCTTGCGATGGGTGTACCTCTGACTATCCCAATTGGGATAATAGTCGTGAGCTTATGTTAGGTGTTAATTAGATTAACTACACATTTTTTTATATAGATACCTACTTAATTATGTAAGTACAGTTTTAAGTAAACATTGAGTCGGTAAAACGAATTTTTGAATCGTTTTAATTTTTCAGGACACAAGTACACCTGCATCATGGCCTGAGGACGAATAAATAAAATCATCAGTCGAAGGGGACCGTCATATTGTATAATCAGAGTTAATTTTTGACACAATTAAATACAGTTAGGGCGGCCTATCACACTAGGAGGCTCGCTTTTATTGCGATCCACTTTAGGACGTCAGTCCACTTTAGCTTGTCTCATTTTTTCAAAATGTCCGTTTGTCACAATCGTATTATGTTTTTGGGGTAAACAGGGTTGTAACTGTACAGTACATAATAATGCTCATCACTGTTCCACTGCTGAGCATGGGTCCGCTTCAATCATCTAAAAAGGTGTACCCCCTTTCTGAGTACACTCCTTCACGCTGTTCCACGTTCAATTTCTAAATTCAAATTCAAATTCTAAAGCGATCGGAGCACGAAGAAGAAGTGAAAGTGAAAATACAGAAAAAGTGGGCTTGAAGAATAGTGTTTTAAGCAGTGTTAAGTGCAGTGTCAAGAGCACTGTTAAGCGTAGTGTTAGTGCAGTGCTAGTGTCGTGTTTCGTGCTGTGTTCGAGTGTCGCGAAATAAAGTGAAGTGACAATGACGGAGTTATACCGCGAAGCCCTGTGTAGAAGCTATACCGTGTGCATGGTGAATAAATTCGTTCCTTCTTGGAGTCAGATTTTTTTGAAAAACATCTTCCATCGGTAGCGATACGCTACTAAGCATTAAATTGTAATGAGCATTAAAACAATTAAAAACCTAAAGGACAATACAATACAAAAAACCTTTTTCCACGTCAATTAAATTACACGCGAGTATAATGGCCAATTTAGCGAAGTTATATCAAGCGACCTGATTGTCGCAGATATTAAAACGTCGTCCTCTTTACGTCCTCATAACGGATTTGCAGCAGTGAAATGCTATTGAACATGCAATCTTGATACGTTACTGTGTGACGAGCAGCTGCATCTGTGCGTAATCCGAAATCATGTAAAAGACAAATGTGTGTTATTAGCTTTAAATGCTTCACGGTGCTTGAGCCTCAACAATTTTGGGAAACTTGTTTGCTTGACGCATACATTTTGGCATCAGGCAGTAGTTAGTGGTCCACTGACCGTCAGTACCGTACATTGGAAGATGTTCAGCTACTTATATTTCAAAATGAATTTTAGTTAAGTGTCTGGAAACAGGTAAAGTGGTTACATATATACATACACTCACGCCTATTTCCTACCGGGGTAAGCAGAGACTATGGAATTCCATTTGCGTCGTTCCTGACACACTTCTCTTACTTCCTCCACATTCATCAATCGTTTCATAGACGCACGCCGGTTCAGAGTTAATCTAAACCTTTTCTAAGGATATCTCCAATTTGGTCAATGTACCTTCGCTTTATATACCGCTTTCGTAATCCTATTATCCTTCATCCGCTCTACGTGTCCAAACCCACTTAACATTCCCTTCTCAATTTCAGTCACTGTATCGTATAGTGGATACTCCTGTTATAGCACTAGTAGAAGGGCCTAATGTAAATATTTTTTGAATGTGAAAATGTAACGTATTGTTAAGCTTATCTGCAGGTCTAGCACGCTATGTAAGCGCGACGCGAGATAAAATAAGATCTTTGTTACACGGGACATACGCGATTATTTCAAGATTTTTCAATCCAATCAATATCTTATTATTGTATATTTTCTAAAGAAGAGCCAAGAAAAAGATAATACAGATACCTAGTTTCATACAAAATCAGAAATATGATAATTTTGAGAACTTTTGTGTGATACTCTTATCATATTCAAGTCGCGAGCAAGTTGACGCGATTATGGTCAAACGTGAACCTATATTAATAAAAAAAAAACACCTGTTTAATTTGATGTCGGGCAACTTAGTACAATGCTGACATAATAACTTATACCACTGAGCTATCAAAACACTGATTATGAAAATACTCGTGTCCAGCGATGTCTTACATGGCATCATATTTCTTAATAAAACCTCAAATTAGTTTAACAAGTACTTACTTAACTGCATTATAGAATTAAATCGTGAATACTGAAAACAATTGTAATGTAACATATAGGATTAAATAGGTATAAGAATTAGAAGCGATATAAAATTGACTTATTTTGCTGTTGTTACATTAAGCATTATTAAAAGAGTATAATATATAAATTAATATGCTTATTTTTTATATTTCCGTCAATTATAGACGGTTTTTTTTTGTTTTATTCATAATATCGTTAATATCCTGATATAAAGAGATTATTAAAGAAAATTTAAATTACTCTATTAATATTTTTCAACCCCCAAAAATTACTCGAAACAAAGACATCCTGAATTAATTACAGGATTATCGGGAGATTTCTCGACTTTTTCCTGTAGTTCGGTTTAGAGGGTTACCACGTGCTGGGTCGAAGCAGATGTCTCATGACACCTGCCTTCGCCACTTCACCCATCACTGTCTACCCCACACCGCTCGTAAATATCTATCCCTGTCTCTCGTTCTTATTTTTATATAATTTATACAAAGTGACGGTAACTAGAATGGACCTTGAGGCGGTTATAATGACCAGTACATACCTCGGGAGTTATTAATTGCGTAAGTGGGCAGGTACCAATATAAATTTTCTTTATTTTTTGTGTGACACGATTTTACGTTAAAAATTCACATCCGTATTCCTTACTGGGGTTACAGACTATATAACAGGCTTAAAAAAATAAGTCACTAACAGTTTTTGACATAATGTACGTATATAACTGTGTTCGAATATGTTTGCCTAGTTCATTTTGATAGTTCACTCTTGGTTTTAGTCAGATAAGCTGCATCGTAGTTTCCGTAACAATTGCGTCCCAGAAAATCATAGAATTTGACATCGTTCGAGGAACTACACGAGGCGCGAAAGCGCAGTATTCGGTCAGTGGAGTCCGGCCAAATAGTGAATGCCATCTGAGGCAAATATACAATAAGTCATGTCAAGAAAAAGGCCACTGAGTCAGTCAGAGTCGAATAGATCTTATAAGCTATTAAGACAAGATAAATATACTTTATAGAGCACTAAGAGCACGAAATAAATAAGGACAACAAAACACAGAAAGGCACAACAGGCGGCCTTATTGCTCATGCAGATAATTCTTCCAATCAACCTGAATAAAGATAAAGTATTTAAGTTTTATACCACCTTAACCTTTATTACGTGAATGGAAAATTGAAAATATATAAATGAGAAAGGATCGTGCTTCTTCGCCGAGATAGATTCGAATTAGAGCTACTTACTTTAGATCACTGCACTCTTAAACAGTTCCGTTTTTTCGCAATAAAACGGCTCATAATGTACATTAAATACAAGCCACTAACTTCTGAAAAGTCCAGAGCTAAAAGCACCGAGATGATGTTAATAAAAAAGTATATTTAATGTTCAACCAAACCAATTCGAACTTTGTTTCTTATCGCGAAATGTAATTTTCAGAGCATTCACCAGGTTTCTCGTCGGTACTGAGACGCTGGAGTAATTAATTTTTAATTAGATACATTTGCCAGATTCCAGTGAGCCGAACGGGTATTGCCAGTGATCGACCGCAGCGTGGACAGGGGTGGACTCTGGATACGCGAGTGAGGGTCGATAAAGCAAGCCCTGGTCAAGGGCTGTGTCATCTTTGGAGGTTACCTATTGACTCCTGAGGAGCTCAAACGTCTCACTCCTATACAAGTAAGCTATATAGAGCTAAGAGTAGGGCTAAGAGGTAAACTGTAACTTAAGGCGGCGATGGATAGATCTTACAGTGATAGAATGTATAAAATAAGGCCTGCATAGCACTCCAGCTTCAAAAAAACGTTGGAAAAAAAGTGCTTTGGGAATGACTCTTAGTTTTGGTACGTGATATTTGAATACATTTAATGATTAACAGAAACAATTATTTAAAAAAGTTCTTCAAGGAAATTCTCAGTGTATATTCATGGTTGGAATTTCCCGAGTTTGTCGGTGGTGTCAACGATAACTGCGTGCCTGTTCGCAAACTCGTCCGCGCCCGCGCAGGTGCAACGGTTATTCCATTAAAATTTAATACAGATGTCGCGTGCGCCGCCTTTTTACTCCACGACGCTCCATTATAATTAACGAATATTATTTTGTCGTAAACCAGGAGCGCGTTTGCTCGCGACCGCCACGCGCCCGCGCCTCAATATTGGAACATTTCCAGTCAAACGGTACTTTCCTGATCTCGCCAAGTTATGATTATTTCTTTATCAACCTTTAATGGGAAATATTAAACGAGTCGGGATCTTCAGTGGGATCGGTCTTAACACGTACGAGATATGGAATTTAAATTATATTTTGCATTAAGTGTTTAAGGCTTACGCCGGTTTTGTTTCGTGGATGCTTTCTTTATTAAGATTATTTTTTGTTTTATGTACAAATTACTGTCTACGTAATGAACACGTTTTGGGTTCAGTCTGACAATTTAGGCAGTTTTTTTAATCAATTTGTTTTTTCATGTCAAGAAGACAAAATTGAACAACCAATTCGAATAGCTCATTTATAACAAGTTAAACACGTGTCATATACCTTATGGCATTGTAATGGTCGAGTGATGAGCGTGTTTGCTCTCCACGAATAGGCTCTCGTATGTCATTGATTTAAATGTGGAGCACGACTCGCATTTTCCCGCGCGTCTGCGCCCGCGGCGCGGCCCGCCCCCCATTGTACCCCACAATGCCTCGTACTTCACGCTAACGAGCGCTCGGAGCAAACCAGACACATTTGTAAAAACCGCAATAACTGGCCCATTTCGGCATATTGTTTTGACATATAATAAATATTTGTAAGATTACGCCGCGCAGAGATTGCGGGGCTGATTTTAAAATCGATCGCTTGTTTCCTTTTGTTCGGTCGGTGGCTATTGTTTCGCGGAGGATGCGCGGTAGGCGTCCGGTCGGCGCGGGCGCAGGACCGTATTACACACAGTTGCGTTCGGCAGCTCGCTCTACCAGGTGGATTTGAAGCTTATCGCTGATACATCTAAAATCGGTTCCTCTGTGAAGTTTGATTTCTATTGTGCATGAAGTAAACTTTATTTGATATTAGTACATTCACTGGAGCCAGTTAATAACATAACAAACCATCACGCATGTATCTTGGTCAGATTTGTATGTTATACACATCCACTTCTCATCAGTTATATTCACCTAAGTCCCATGTAATAGGGAGCGAGCTTATTGCCATTATCATGGGCACAAATCCTGAAAACCATATACATAACAAAACACAAACAGCCTATATTCGTCCCGCTGCTGGGCACAGGCCTCGCTTCAATCAACAGGAGGGGGTATTGAGCATACTGCAGCACGCTGCTCCAGTGCGGGTTGATGGTGCTTTTATGGCTGCCTGGACCAACTACTTAACGCGCCCTCCGAAGCACCCGAAAACCACGCGATATCAAATTTTCTATGAAACATATAAACTCGAATTCAATGGTTTAGAGCCCGCGCCGAGATTCTCTGATAAATTCACGCGTTTAGTTCTAACAACCATACGAGTACCAATTTGTCATATTGTAGTTCTCGAGTTTACCACGACCGGATCTTGATTACGATGTTTGTCTCACAATTGCAGCTTACAGTCCGCGTTCCAAATAACCGAGTACAATATTGTTAGAAATATTTATGTATGTGTAAATTAAAGCAAATCAGAGTCCGTGGCCGCAACCGCGCCGCCAGCGCGTACGCACTTTCCACATCGCACGTCTTGCAAATTGTAGGGTGTACCACCAGTTAGCGCCTCGTAGGTGTCAAGATTGCCATAATTTGCGCCACGGACATCGCCCTGGGCGCCTGTCGTCACATGTACCATCTAAATACCTTTTATTATCGAGGAAACGTACTGATTTACATTGAAAATAAAAGCTACGCCCATATGGAACCGCCGAAGGTGTTACCTGTTAAAATGTGGTGAAATGTGCCGAGTTAAAAGTGCCGGCATGAATAATTGCTTCATAGCGTCCAAGTTGTGGCATAAATACTGAAGATATTAATTTGAAGGGATCTTTTTTTATTATACATATTTTAATGTTCACTAATGAGTTATTAATTCATCTTAAGTGCAGTTTTCACTAACACAGGTGGCTCGACCATTATAGACGGCGATACGGCTCTACGGAGCTATCATGGTCAAAATATCTGGGATTCGTCGCTTTTTGACATCGTTTGTATCTTGGCTAAGGCCCTAAGTGAGATATGCAAATGTTTTACTACCACCAGGGTTGCCCATGGTATCCTAGTGAGATGTTATCCTAAAGGTCCTGATAAACTTTGGCATTCATTTGTAATGAGCATTGTGCGTTTTTGTAATTATTTTTCAGTACTTTATGTAATTATTATTGTATGTCACAACATGACTAAATGTGCTGAGCGCTATAAGCTTCACTTCCATCGATATACCTACCACATTTATGACAATAAATTTTCATTTGATTTCATTTCAGAGCGTTCTGGCGAACGTTCTAGCAAGCATTGCTTCGATCTATTTTGGCGAGCTAAGTTTCGGCCCGTTCCGCAGCCAGCCACTCTGCAACGTCCCTCCCTTCAACCCTGTTGCTCTCGGTTTTTCTTTTGTTTTACATACCATGGAGTATGAATGCAGCACACGCGGCCGTCAAGTCTCACATCTTCGTGAAGAATGACGATCATCGACTAGAGCGTTCACTAGACGTTCATAGCAATGTTTGGCTCTATGCTTGGCTCGGGTTCAGTTCGACAAATATAAAAACGGCGAATGCTCGATGATCTCTTACAAGTAAATGCTTAAGTCTATCAGCACCTTAAGAGCATGTTCGGCAAAAAGAGATAAACTGTCTGACAATCTATCTGCCGGATAAATTTTAGTTAAAATTCCGTCTAGTAATTTATTAAAATATTCACCACAAGTATACTAACTTGTATCAAATTGCAATCGATTACAATAAACGATAGGGAGTGATACGTCACTTTACGTCGATCCCATGCGTTTTTATCATCGTCACTTGTCACTTTTCGAAATTTGTTGCAACTTGGCTAAGGCTCACCCCACCCCTCTCGTCCAAGATCTCTGCCTTTGTCTAGGACTGTCTCGTATCGAGAACGTTCACACGATATAATATTCAAGTAGGTCGTGAATATCTCACTGACAATAGATCTTGTATCCTTGTATCAGGCGCCACACTTCATGTCGTGTCACTCAAGGCTCAGTGTTGCCAGCGTTGAAATTAATGCACCGACCGACGGACACTGAAGGCTCGCCTTTAAGTATGCATAAGTATTTTAAATGTGAAATAAAAGGGTTTATTACGTAAGTAGTCGTGTAAGAAAGTCGGCTGATAGTGTGGCTTGTCGGATTTTTATATTATGTTATAAGCCGGGTAGAAGTTTAATGCTATTGATTAAATAAAGATTGTAATAAGGTATAGTTATGGGTTTTCATAAATGTACAGTTATTTATCTAATAGTTAACCAATTTTGTTATGTAGGTAAGCAACTTACATAATAAAATATTAACGAATTAACGTTGTTATATTTTTTATAATTACTTATGTCCTTGCCTCTTGCCCACGGATACGGGTTAAGACTTCAAAGGTTGCAGAGGCGGAGATGGGAGCCATCGGTACGACATTGGAACAATAAATACATTTTATTATTAAAAAAAATGCGAGACGAAAGGGGCAAATCACAGGGACTGTAACCCGTAACCTGACAGAGAGCAGCAGTAACTGTCAGTACTTTTCAGAGGCGAAGAACAGGACTCCTAATACGGCTTTGAAACAGACTAATCTGGGCGACATCCCACTTGCGTCATACAGAGTACTCCGGGGCGTAAGGCAAGAGCAACCACTGCCCTATTTTCTTTTCCCCAAAAAGTAGCATGAAGGAAGTAACACCGACAATAGCGTGGCTCTTAATTTCATGATGATGATAATTACTTATTGTAACATTTCATAAGCCAACATGGATTTAAACTTCTTTTTGTTTGACGCTACCGTCATAAATTGAATTTATGACGTCCGACCCAACTGAACATTATTTGTTTATTTATTTGTGTAGATACATGACAGTTTAAAAGAAACCGGTCACAATGGAAGAATGTCTTGATTCTAAACATCAGCAATGCAGTTCATGCAAATGTAGGAAAGAATAAGCATGCGCTAGTAAATTATTCAACGATTAAAGAACTCATTGACTACGATGGAGATTTCTGCTCGTAAGGGAAACAGATTAAATCTTATTCAATCGAGGAACGTGCTTTGGATGCGAATGTCTTCCGATTCTAAGTAGATTAAAGTCAACTTGGAAACTGCCTCAATGGAGCCGCGTTCTTTACAACCCAACTCATATATATTTAAAACATTTTTTTAACTTCCAAAAGTATGTCCGTGAACAGTACCTTTTTGCTCATTCATCGAACGAATAAACATTACATCGAATTTAATATTATTGAAATTATGACTTATGTTTTTGATGTTCACATTCAATTGTATTCCGTTGTATGAGACGAAATACTCAACTAACGAGCTCTGAAAGATTGATAAAAATTAGAGATGGGCTAAATAGTGATTTAACCTAGTAGCCGAATATTATTCGGTATGACTATTACCAAACCAAACTACGACCGAATGTATGACTAAACTATTTGTTTTTTTTTTTTGACGACTCTTATTGCAGATTTTCCGCAGATGACATCCGATTACACGCTACGTCTATGATAAAATTTCAAAGATAGCTTAGTTTTACTATTTTTTATTTAATTTATCAGGTACTTACCTATTTCTTATTTTTTGTAATTTAACCATGTCTTAGTGAGTGTGATGCTCTGTCGCGGAGCCACCACCTCCAATTCAGTTGAAAACGATATAGATTACTGTACGTACCATGTACATAGTGTACGTGAAAAGATTTTATGTGTACGTGCTATAATTAGAAAGAAAACAACAAATTAAAGTGGCTTCGCTGGAGAGCATACTCCCCAGCGGAGCCACTCAGTTTGCATACTTCGAGATGTTTTCTTCCTGTAAATTGTAGTATAGTTTGATGTACGTACTACGTACATAGTGTACGTGAAAAGATTTTATGTGTACGTGCTATAATTAGAAAGAAAACAACAAATTGAAGTGGCTTCGCTGGAGAGCATACTCCCCAGCGGAGCCACTCAGTTTGCATACTTCGAGATGTTTTCTTCCTGTAAATTGTA
Organism: Pectinophora gossypiella; assembly: GCF_024362695.1. Classification (NCBI taxonomy): domain Eukaryota; kingdom Metazoa; phylum Arthropoda; class Insecta; order Lepidoptera; family Gelechiidae; genus Pectinophora; species Pectinophora gossypiella. Next base: position 12,479,082 of record NC_065407.1, read on the forward strand.
GTATAGTTTGATGTACGTACTACGTACATAGTGTACGTGAAAAGATTTTATGTGTACGTGCTATAATTAGAAAGAAAACAACAAATTAAAGTGTATATGACGGCATGAACAAAACGTGAAGCGCTGAAGATTTTAAGAAACAATCTCCTTGCGAGAACTTTTTATCTATGCACAAACTACTAAGAGAACCTTCAGACGAACGTCTCTCATACAAAACAAAGAGCCTCAGAATTTAGAGTATGACACTTGATTTGACATATAAAATTATATTGCCAAACGCAAATTTCACATCCAGATAGGCAATTTCACAAAATCCAAAATCAATCATTGTTTCATTGTAGTTTTATAAATGTAAGTGATCGAGTGAAATTTGCGTTGAATAAATTCCGTACTTAGCCTCTCAACTAGAAAACTGTGATATCCATACAGTATGAGTGTAAGATAAGTAAGCGAAAAGACGAAAAGACGCTATATTTCACCAGTTTCCTAAAAGTGAGCTAGAAAGAACTCTAGAAGTGCAGAAGTTACAGTGTTTGTGTGATGACAATTTGCGAAGGCTTAGGACTACTGGGAACAATTGTGTTTGCCATGCGGATTGCACAAAGACATTTTTATTAAAAACTTTCCGGGTCCCTCAAGATTAGCAGTGTTATTATAAACAAAATATTAAAGGGTACAGATGTCTCTAGATTAGAGAGTTTAGAGGAAAGTTTGCCATTAATGCAAAAAGGCATATTTAAAATAATAATAATAAAGTTCTATTTCAGAAAAAAATCCATAAAATATAAAACAAAATTAAAAAATAAAATGTTATACAAGTAAACTGCAGTCTTTTTTTTATAAACCTTGTCATCAAAATTTAAAGTAATCTAAATAATTTAAAGCTATCACTACTGCCACGCCGTGCCATATCATTACTATGGCAACCCCACAATTATTTTTGCGTGTGGCAATATAATTTTATATGTCAAATCAAGTGTCATACTCTAAATTCTGAGGCTCTTTGTTTTGTATGAGAGACGTTCGTCTGAAATAGGTTCTCTTAGTAGTTTGTGCATAGATAAAAAGTTCTCGCAAGGAGATTGTTTCTTAAAATCTTCAGCGCTTCACGTTTTGTTCATGCCGTCATATACACTTTAATTTGTTGTTTTCTTTCTAATTATAGCACGTACACATAAAATCTTTTCACGTACACTATGTACGTAGTACGTACATCAAACTATACTACAATTTACAGGAAGAAAACATCTCGAAGTATGCAAACTGAGTGGCTCCGCTGGGGAGTATGCTCTCCAGCGAAGCCACTTTAATTTGTTGTTTTCTTTCTAATTATAGCACGTACACATAAAATCTTTTCACGTACACTATGTACATGGTACGTACAGTAATCTATATCGTTTTCAACTGAATTGGAGGTGGTGGCTCCGCGACAGAGCATCACACCTTAGTGAGACTCTGATCCTGCAGTCAAATTTTGAAGGACATTGCATTTATACCAATGTTATTAATTTAAGGCCTTAATAATAATAAATTAATAAATAAAAATAATAAATACTAAGATCTTCCGAGGAAGTAACAAACAAAAATCAATCGATGGGGCTATTTATTCATTTAACAATAATGATGATGAATATGTACGAAAAAGTTCAATGGTTCAGGTCAGTTAATAATTTAAATCATCAATCTTTTGGTTGTTAATTTCTTTAAAAAAACTTTATTTTCTTTCTATTCTTGCATGAAAATCAAATACCGAATATATGCGACATCATAACCGAATATTTGGTCGAATACGAATATTTTGTTTTGGTGCCAAATATAGATAATATTTGGCGCATCACTAATAAAAATATGTCACATGAGAACTGCTTCCAGAGAGGTGAGTTTCTTCACACATTAATAAGCCATTTTGACTTTAAGATTCTCTTAAGCATCGGCCATAAATTGTGAGACATCAATATTGTATGATGAGATTAATGCCCATGTTCGGTGGACCATTAGGGCTGCATAATCCCATTGTGTTTTTTCCCCAACTTTGAGATGGAGTTCGAAGCCGCCAAATCGACGTCAACTCGTTGGAAGAAATGGTTAAAGAGTGATGAATTTATTTATAATAATCCTGATTCATTTCTATTTTACATTGAAACGCGTATAATTTGTGATAATGATAATACCAGTACTCTAACAATGAATGGATTACGCCAGCTAATAACTTTAGTATCCTATTAATTAAACGTACATAAACTCACGCCTATTTCCCACCAGGGTAACCAGAGTCTATGCAATTCCCATTGCTTCGATCCTGACACACTTCTCTTGCTTCCTCCACATTCATCAATTGTTTCATAGTAAATCGGAGTTCATTATTCAATTTATTCGTAACAGTTGCTTTCATATTTCAATTCACATATCGCTGGTTGTCAAAACGTCCCGTTTAAGGTGGCTGGTGACATGAGCGCAGAGGCTTTGCTTTAATGCTCGAAGCTCGCCCATCCCTCATCCCATATCCCATTCATGCGCGGCTAAGACATCGGACGACACTCTCATAGATTTATGTCCTTGTAATATAGCGGCTTCTGTAAATGGACGAGTTTTCACCACTTCGGAGTCAATCCTTTGAATTTATTAGGCCCGAGACGCAACTGACTTATGTAAGTCCCTTTCACGTACCGAGGTTATTGTTTGATTGCTGATTTATGTAGATCGAGAGGTATTTGTGTATAAATGGTTACCGAAGATGCGATGTTCGCTATATAATTTATAACCGTCAATGAGCATTTAGATTGGTAGAAGTGGAACAATGGTGAAGCACGGGCAACTCGATAGGAAGTTAGCTTTGATTATTGTTTTTACAATAAGATTCCCATTGACATTCATAATTTACCTTTGAACTGTTTTGAGACAGCAATTTTGTAAAAATGTTATTATAAGATTATAAAATGTTTACAAAAGTAATTATCTAGTAGATATGTATGCATGATTAGCTGTCTGGGAACTGACAGTAGACAGCCAAATAACTAAATTGTACAACAATATTTTTTTAAATAGAACGTCTAGGACTCCCTTGCTGAGGTTTTTCTTGCAGCTTCTTTTCCCCGGCTATACAGGTTGTGAGAAGATGTAGTAGTTTTAGGCGGATGAGACGTTTGTTTTGTAAGAAATGACGATTCAAAGTGTAACTATGTTACTTACTGAATAAAGATATTTTTTGAATTTGAATTTGTGTAATATTTTATTTGGTGTTTATATGAAATTGATAGTGCGTGGTAACTTACAAAACGGCGGCGACAGGTTTAAGTTCTCAATCCGAGCCGAAATCCTTACCGTGGTTAATAGATTTCTCGGCTCTAAATTAAATTGAAAAAGTATACCCGTCATTGCTTCTTTTATCACTGCTTGAGTTACGACACACGTTACGTTTTATTAAGTCATAATTTTGACTGGAACGAAACGTAATTCAACTCGGAATCCACACTGAATATCTTAATTATAAATTCAATATCACTAACTCCCGTAGATAATGACTAAATTCCCCAATAATCTTCATATTTGTACGATACAATTATCGGGACTATTACATCTGTAATGGTATTAATTTTCTCGTTTTTGATATCGCGTTTTACCATCAACCGGCTACCGAAGAATATTTTATCATACAGGATATATATCTGGTTTTATAGATGTTCCTGTCTTAATGGGCGTTCATTACTTTTATAGTTGTCAGAGTATCATTTACATGAAGCTGAGAGGACCGTGCTGTTGGGTTTGGTTATTCTCTTGATTCTACAATCGAAACATAAATTGCAACGAGAGGAGCTGGCGTAGCATCGAAATGCACTGGCTGGTGATTAATGTCGTTTCTTATAGACAAATAGCTGCTTACTCCTTAATAAATTGTTGAGAATAGCCACGGGGCTGCCGCTTGACTCTCGAACCATTTCACCAATAAGGCGAAAATGGGCAACTGGATTCATGTAATGAATATTAATCGACTTACAACCGAAGATTCGTAGAAAAACATACTGCTCTTTATGTGACTTCAATTATCTCCAATGCTATTTCTGATTCAAACAAGGAATTATAATTATGCTTTTATAACGCGAGTTTTATTATATTTTAATGTGTATTTTCGGTCACGATAAGATTAAGGCAATAAAAAGATAAAGTATTTTTATATGTTTATGACTTGGTGTTCTTATTTTTGTTTGTAATGGGAACAATTGTGAAGCATTTCCTTGCGTTAATAAAAGAGGAGGTTTTGAACGTGACTACGAAAGGTGAGAAGGTAATAATATAAGAATGGAACGGGAGGGTTTCATTTTGATAGTAAATTAAAGGAGCAAATGTGAATGACAAGTAGCGTGTGCGATATGCCGTGGATTGGCGTAGTGAGCCGGGGGCGTGACACCGACTGAAGGTTTATTTAATCAAGGAGCCACAGTGCCCGCCCGGGGCTGCGCGCGCAATCCTCTACCGTCTCAATCACGACTGCCTCCGTACAATTGCATTGTCCGCGGGTGATAGAGAATTTAATGAAATTTCTTCACGGCTATCATCGGATTATAACGTTCATCGGTAGTTGTTTTACTGTTCGTTCTCATGTTATTATAAAGCTAGCAACGACCCAGATTGTTTCCTCAAGCATACGGGTAATGAGTAAGTCTCGCGAATTACTTTGCTTTGTCTAGCGAGCACTTGAGCCCGTCAGAATATAAATCATGCTGGTATTATCGAGAAAGTTGGTTTGCATGTTCATTATGGACTAACGTTTATAACTTTTAACATTAAAATTGTACGTATTGGAATCATGGCTTGTAGTTATTTGAAGCATTTAATAAATAGTACACGAAATATTTCGATTGGTACCTGACTGATCGTCTTTCGTGTGGATTCTAAGAGCTTTTAGGCAAAAAAAATAAATAATAAAAAACATTTATTTTCAAAAAGATTTGGACGTGTGTGTAGCGGTGCACTTAGATTGAATGAAAGACAAATTTGCACAAATTAATTGTTGAACTCCCATGCCCAAAATAAGCTTAAAAACCTGTATCTTGGAGATCAGCGTTCGACCAGACAATTTGAGTTGTTGAAATACTATCCTTAGAAACTGCACAAGTAACGTTTTAATTTTAAAGGAAATAAATAAATAAAATGGGAAGTATAAGTGAATTAAAATGGGATATAAAACGAGAGTCAAACGAAGTGTTACTAACCATCAAGAAAGAATAAGTATAAAAAAAATTGCAAGCATAGTCAGAAGTTACTGTAGAGTCCATTGTTCTTTTCGCAGTGAGTTTTCGTTCACCGGAGGGTAGTATAAAATTTGTATAACAAATGAGGGGCGTGGAAGGATCCGTCACAGTGGCCGGCCGCACCGTAAGCTAGATGGGTGGCCTTTGTTGCCCCCATCATATACATATACATACCTAACAACTACCAACCAACATCTTATTTATTTATTTATATCAGGCATAATGGCCTTGACAATATAACTTGCCTAATAATATTACTAGCGGCCGCCCATGACTTGTTCCGCGTGGATTTCGGTTTTCGCTGTAAGAATTTCCGATTTTTTTTTATTGTTAAAACCTGTTTGTTATTCTGATATATAAGCTACATTATTGTAAAGTTTTATTAACATCCATTCTGTAGATTTTGCGTGAAAGAGAACAAAAAACATCCATACTCACAAACTTTCATATTTATTATAATACAATACTATAACATTAAAAACAAAACATAAATTATACCTACTATGCCGATATTCTTTAAGCTTAAGACTTCGCTCTTCGGCATGAGGCCTAGCCGAAAGGATTTTCGCCTTCGTTACACCATAACATAGCTTCACGCTTGTATCCCCAAAGGGGTAGGCAGAGGTGTAAATACAATACACGCACTCCTCGCCACTAAGTTAACTCTATACGTAAGCTAACAAAATATCTCGTAAATTATGTATACTTTATGTATATGTCATAAAGTTCAAGTACTTATTATAAAATCACCTTTTATAGTGTACATTTTGTATTTTAGATAATGTACACGATTATCTCACGGAGCTCAACGACATAAAATTATTCTGTGTGCTTTAATTAGTTCCAATTTTACGACATTATCGGAGGATTTTGCAGTTAGCAGTTACAAAATGACATTGTAACGAAAACTGTGCTATAAAATTATTATTTTTGAATTTCATGTATCTGGAAATAATAGAGAAATATAGTTTTAGATAGCTGTACAAATTACATTTTCTATTACCCAGTGCATAGGAAAAAAAAAGAAACCCTTTTACTCATGAAAATGTGAAGTGAACCAATTGTCGAATTTGTTTTCAAATTCAGGTTTGGGTCATAAATGATTATCACGTGCTCAGCGGTGAAGGAAAACATTGTAAGGAAACCCACATGACCGAGAAATGCATGTGACCTAACCTGTAATAAGCTAGTTTTCCCTTCGCCTGACCTGTCACATGTTTAGATTAGGTAAGCGGACGGATGGTGATGACCTTTCAGTCGCTATTGTAAGTCGAGCGCAAATTTTACGTTTGTAGTAAGTACTTACTCTGCTTCATCATAATGTTTAACACTAATAAATTATCAGTATTTTGTACTAACTTTTAAATCCAGAATTCATACTTATCGATTTTAGATTACTTAAATTGAATTCAACGCACGTTTCGAAGAAGAACAATAGCCAGAAAAATAAATGGCTAATCGATTCTCGTTTCAAACCGACGTTTGAATATAGAACAGGAGTTGTTAAAGCGGTTATTTGTTAAACGTTCGGTGGTGATAATAACATGCATTTGGACGTCGAACCCGATGCCGCCAGCCGAGAAACCAGCCACCTCAGACACTGAACCTTAGTATTAAGCTATTACTTATCCAGGCAATTCTCTTTCACCAAACAAATAAATTTTTGGTAAAAGTTTTATTTGTTCGGAGGGAACAGTTTTGGTACTTGTAGTAATAATTTATTTTATATATCACTTTGACTGTTATAAAATATGCTAGTAAGTAAATTGTGCTTTAAGTCCCTATATTTGATTACAAGTATTACGTAATAAGAAGTAATGTTTATGAATTATATCACGAACCTTAAAAAGATAATAATATTACAAAAAATGTGATTTAACAAATGACAACAATTTCTGTAAGCGTGTTCTCTAAGGATTCTCGAATAACTTAAACAGCTGAAACTATCAAAACAGTTTCACCAGTATCAAATCAGTACCTTAAAGGAATATCTGATACAGATATGCAAATATCTGTTTGTTTATCAGAGTAAAGGAGTAATTTGGTGTTGGGTATCAGGTGGATCATCCACGCGAACGGACGCATCATTTGCTATTCAAATAGCCCCAAGCAAATTTTGGTAGATAAGCTACTTCTCAAAATTTATATTTATTCTCACAGTAAATATTATATAAGGAACCTTTGATATAAGTACCTTTGTTGTTATTCTGTGGCTTACTGGTATAAACAAATGAACGGGGAGGTATACAAATATAATTTTTATTTATTATAGCCTCTGATTTATAGCCTCCGTGGTCTAGTGGTTAAAGCATTAGGCTTACGATATGGAGGTCCAGGTTCGATTCCCGATGGGATCATTGTCGAAATTATTTTGTGAGACTCCTGTGTTTGGTAAGGATTTTGCAGGTTTAAATCACCTGATTGCCCGAAAAAGTAAGATGATTCCGTGCTTCGGAAGGCACGCTAAGCCGCTGGTCCCGGGCTACTAGCCCAAATACCTCCACTAGCCTGCATTGGCGCAGCGTGATGGAGTATGCTCCATACCCCCTCCGATTGATTGATGGGAGGCCTGTGCCCAGCGTGGGACGTATATAGGCTGTTTATGTTATATTTATGGACTAAGGTACCTGAACACTGGCGTATCGTACGAATATAGCCTGTATAATATTACCACTATGTTCGCAACTTATTAAAACGATTTTTGTAATACTATGGCGCATTATCAACATGCACTTTCAGTTGTTTGTATTTTAATGACAATGTATTATTTAACTATACATTTTATTAAAATATAATAGTTACAGTGTTAATAAAATATATATTATAACATAGTCAAATTAAATATCCAATATTTAATATTATTTATTTGCATTCTATGATGGTGTACAAGTTTGTAAGTTACATATTATGAGTTTCACATCATAGACCCTTTCGGGCACAACAAAATAGAAGTTTAAAAGAGAGAAGGAAGCTTTTCAAATAGTAAGATCAGTATCAGTAAGGTATTCACTAGTGCTGTAGTAACATAATATTAATTCGAAGTTCTTTTATTTTTTAAATAAAGACTAAAATACGCCAAAACACATAAAAACACACAAAGATATAGTAAACCATATCAGTCAACAAGCCCGAACGTACCATTATGTATATATTATTTAATATTAAATTTATTTTAATGACTACTATTTTCTGATTAGGTATTTATTTTTATGTGACTCTGAAATTGTTGGTAGTTTTTAGTAGAATTAGTTCGTTTATTATTACCGGGTTATTACAGTGTCTTAAAAGTGATGTATTATTATGAAAATATATAAATAATGTTATATTCCGAACAATGGCAGTATTGCCGCCTTTTGTTCTCGTAATTACTTTCTCGTTTACGATTTAGGAAACTTCATTAGGAATTGCAAATTAAATCCTTTCGTTTTATCTTTCAGAATACAATATTTTTATTTCAACGATCTATCATTTTGAAGTGTAATTTTAGTTTCTGGTAGCCTACCTAGTTAACTACTTAAATGGCTAGTTAAAAGGGTTTTTTTTTCAGAAAGTAGCTGCATATCATATAGGCACTTCTCATAAAATATAGGTATTATAAAATATAGTACCTATATCTATATCACTTATAATTCAGGCATGTTATGTTACCGAGGTAGCCCTCAGCGCTCTAAATTCCATCCCCAATTCGGCCAAGTAGTAAATTCCAACTGAGCCAAAACCTACAAAAAGTCACGTTAAAAAAGATATGTTATTAATTATCATTTTTATTAAAAGTAGGTTTACATTTAGACGTAGATATTTCTACTCGAGTGATGATGATGATGATCTGTTGTGGTCTAAAAGGTGGATCATTTTTTTATTAAGTAGGTAGTCCTTTCAAGTAATGGCAAAGAGGCGTAGAGCTCAGAGTAGTAGCGTATATAAAATATTTTCGATCACCGAAATGCTGTGGCTACATTTACGCCATCTATTGTCGTAAAAATGTGTATAGCGAAGGAGTAAATACTGGCAAGCATATTATTGTAAGGAAAAAACTTATTTAGATACTACACTACATTTTCTATATTACCATATGTATTCAAGAAAACTGTAGTTACCTAGTCTCAAGGGAATTCGCGGGTCATTCCCAACACGAGCATCTGATTACTTACTTACCGGGAAGACCTGTTCAGTAATTGCAAGTAATTAACAGAAATATTTTTTTTTTTAAGAAATCGCTTGAGAGCTTACTCTTGAACTTACGCTTAAAGGGATACTTTAGATATGTATGTGTGTATATTCAAAAACCAATAAAAATGATTTGTGGATACAACCAATTTCACTGATTGTTATATCGAGTTCAGCACGGCGGCGTGAAACCGGCGTCAGGATGTGTTAATTTCGACAGGTTAATCTTTTCAAAAGTCAATAAGACTGGAGAACAGTGGTGGAGAGAGACAAGTAAATAGCGCGGGAGAATTATGGTTATTGCTAAAATATTGCACTGTGAGTGTTTGAGATTTATTCTGACATTTTTCTTTACCACATTCTGAAAAATGCGGTGAAGTATAATAGCTAGTTGGTAAGGAGAAGGCAACCATTCCACCACTACTCTGGGCGGTATTCCACTCGCGTCAGACAGAGTACTGCTAGGCGTAAGGCAAGAGGAAAACCGCTGCCCTATTTTTCCCTAAAAAAGTAGCATGGAGAATGCTACACTGACAAGATCGGGGCTCTCAAATTAGTGATGTGTAGGTGAAGCCCATGCAAAAAAGTGGACAGTTTATACCACACATCAAAAAATATAATTTAATATACTTAATGAAATAGGGAGAGCCTATTGCCATAAACCGGACACAAATCCTGGAAACCACGATAAAAAAAAACCACGAAGACAAGACTCCTTACTAGATTATAGACTTTAAATAACTTTCTCGAAACTAAGTACTAACATATGTTTTTTTGAATACAGTTTCGTCTATTATGACTCTTACCTATCTGTCATTACTAGCTTTTAAAATGTAACAAAAAAACCTAATAACAAGAGAGTGTTTCCCATGCCCAGATTTTGGATTATACAACAATAAAATGGTTAGTAATAAATTGTCACGGCTCATCAAAGATTATGCCTTCTCCTACTGTTACAGTAGATATTCTGACCTTTATAACGATAGCAATTTTAAATGCATCATATTTCTTCAAGTTGAACTCTTTCGTAGGGACATTTAAAAATGGTCGGACCACCCCGCGTGTCTAAGCTTTAATTTGTAAATGTTCAAGAGATTTGAATTAATAACGCATTACGATCAATTAGGTAACAAGGTGTATCGTTTGAAGACGTCATATTTTCATTTGTCACGACAAATATACTATTTTGGTGGTCTACATAAAGTAAAAGAAAAGCTTAAACACCTCCACCAAACCGCAGTGGAGCAGCGTGATGGAGTATGCTTCGTACCCCTCCTTTGGTTGAAAGGTGGTCTTTGCAACGGGACGTATAAAAGCAGCCTATATTCGTCCCACTACTGGGAACAGACCTCCCCTCAATCAATCGGAGGGGCTTTGAATCAAACTCCACCACGCTGCTCCACTGCGAGTTGGTGGAGGCATTTGAGGCAGTAGCCCGGAACCAACGGCTTAACGTGCTTTCCGAACTATGGAATCAGTTTACTTTTTCGGACAACCAGGTGATTCAGCCGAACAAAGGACATAATCCAAAGTGATTTTCGACAGTGTCCCCATTAGAAATCGAACCCGGACCTCCAGATCATGAGCCCAATGCTCTAAACATGAATTTAGACCACGAATGCTGTGATTGAAACAGCATTAATTCACCCTTCCGATTATAAAAAAGAAAGTTATAGATTAGAGGAGTCAACAGTCTTATTTGCAGCATGTAAAAACAAATATATGACTAGTTTTCCAGCTGTGACTCTGATCCATGTGTGAATCAAAATAACATATAGCTCTTATGAGTCAGGAGTTAATGTGGCTTTCTACTGGTGAAAGAGGTTTTAAAAACGGTTCAATTGTTCCAGAGATTTCTCTCTACAAACAAAGTCACTAACTTACAAACTTTACTTCTCAAGATTATTATTTTAAATTATATGATTATTTATATTTTATAAACACCAAGATTTGATTCGATTTCTGTTCTCAGCCATTTTATTGTTTCTGCAAATAAATGTAAAATCAATTTATTTATGTAAATTTTATTCATTAAACGCCTTACAAGCGTAATTTACTTCTACGCAATATCTTGCATACGTTTCTATTCTAATTCAGTTATTAGTTACTAGTTTGTTGGCAGTCATCTCATTATACAATTATTTGTATGCAGCACAATAGTTTCGTTTTCAACTAGTCACATCAGTTACTTTTTACTAAACGTCAAAACACGAAATTACTATGGAATTTGTATGAAAAAGCACCTGTGACGTCATTGAAAAACGTGATAAAATTTTGGATTTATTATTACATTTTTCTTGATTAAAAGTCATAAATAAGTTAAAAAGAAAAAAGAAAATGTTTTCTAAAAAGGAAAAAATATTACCTTTTGATCTCTCTCTCCCTCTCTATCTTTTGGTCTTTATTTAGTAATCATAATTTCATAATTTATCTTTGACCTAGGAAACTTATAATCAAGTTTCTTAATTGTTGTATTATATTTGCTCCTCACTGCTGGATGCACCGCGGATCGTGGAAACTTGATAAACATTATTACCCTATTAAAAAACTTTCTAATTCAATGTAGGGAGAACACACACGATCTCTCTGTCAACGTAACATCGACTGTTTTTTTTGTGACTTTGTCCACGTGAACCACAAACATCTTACCCAACACAATAAGGAGAGGGTAGTTAAAAGCTAATGTTATTATGTCAATAGAGGGCACGATCTTGCGCAACAATACGCATTCTTTGCGCACTGTCATGCGTGTAACTTTATTAGATACCAACCGGCCAGCATTAGTCGACCCTGGCAAAAAAATCGAGGCAAAAAGTGACCTAACAAAATACTCCATAACTTTGAACTTTTAGCCATCCTTGTTTGAATAGTTTTTAATTCAGGGATCAGTTGATTCTGGACATGTCAGAAGTGTCTCCGTAGAGGATCGATAGGCCATTATTGATGCTAAAATGTCTTCATGTTACGCAAACTTTGAATAGTGGTTCTATCAAATTGAAATTGGGGATGGTTTATGGTTACATAAAATGCAAAATGACAAAAATAAGTTTTAAGGTAAGCATTAAAGGTTGTTATGTGTAGTGAAGATTATAGAAATATCAATAACAAAATGTCAGAAATCCGAATCATTTATTCAACGTAATTATCATGGATAAACTTGTTGAAGGCCAATGTAACATTTTTGAATTTACGTCATTTCGCAAGGTGTTATGGCTGAGGAGAAGAAATGACTAGAAACTGTAACAGAAACACATCTTTTAAAAACCTTTTTTTGCAAAGAAGTATTTATTGTATTTAGATAAATCAAAAATAGAGTAACTTACCTATCGACCCTTTCCCACTGAATCGAGTGACACAGCACAAAATATTGTCTACTCGATTTTGCAACACATAAATTTCATAGCAAAGGGTAACATCCGCTGTCGATCGACATCCGGAAAGGTGCCAGTGCAAATAAAGGCTCAGATATAATTCGTCATATTATTCATAAATAAAAATCAGTGCAAGATCGGCAGATGCGAAAGGATTGAACTGAACACACATGGCGGCAAGGTGCATCCATCTCTTGAACTATATGGCTTGTGCCGAGCTTTCGACAAACAATCACCAATAATATTAGGTTTTGCATCTGTCACTTTACGCATCTTACCTTTACCTCAAGTGTTTTCAAACACTTAAAGCTGTAAATGCTGCGATTTAGATTTACACATCACAAGTATTAATTTAGATACAATATATAAGGCATGTTTTTATCTCAGAGTTGACAATGTTGCTCACATTAAATTTTATATTTATATAATAAGCATTTTACGAGATTTAATTTACACTAGATATGTAATTTTTATAGTCTAAGATGCGCTTTTATGCACCATATTTCACTCTTTCAGTGCGTTTACTAGTTTATACTAGATAGTATCTGTAGCACAAATGAGTTAATTATGTTTAAGAAAATTTTCGCTTTAAGTGCTTAGCTGCTCAACTTACGTCGCTTTATGTTTGCGAAATAGTTCGCTCAGTATTTTCTCAGTAGTAAAATGTACTAGAGAACTTTGATATGAGCAAGGGGGTCCGTCTTGCTATGCTAATAGCCGTACACTCGTACATTGCCGTATAAGCTTTCAGTTGGTATTCGGGGCCAGTCGCGTGGCGCGGTATCTTTTGAGACGAGTCACAGTTCCAGTTTAGTAATTAAACCTACAAGTTTATCGATCAAAGCCTTCTCCAGAACACGACGGACCACCGCCGCTGTATCTACGAGGTCTGCGATGCCATATATAAATATTAGCTACTCTTTGCCAGTAATGGAACTGTCAGCCGATTGCTCCTTGACTATAATCCGCGGAATGAGTTTATTACGAGTGCACTACCCACTTATATGCAGATTCGATCAGATATAAGACGAACAAATACGGGTCGCAGTCCATTAATTTTGCTAGGCACTGGATATAGTTGCTATCCCGGTTAATTGATGAGCATTTAACATGATAGTAATATTTTGATTGGTTATATCATTTATGTTTTTTACTAGCATACGAAGACCAGAGTCTGGTGAGCATGACTCTCGCCAATTTCTTTACTTGCTCCTACAAGCATAAAGAAAACAAACCTTTATTTTTTAGAAGTAAGTTTACAATTTCCAGTGTTGGGTATCTTTTAAGTAACCAAGGTACTTGTAGGATAATGTTTAATAACTTTAAGTGACTATAATTTACAAAAGTCTTTTGTTCAGGAAGTTTTTAAATGTTAGTAACAATCCAAAAACTAAATCCGTAAATAAGCGTGATGAAGCTCCTACGGGGGTCATCATCTACCTAGCATTATCCCGTTTCTCACAGGGTCCGCTAACCTAACCTGAAAATTTGACAGGTTCGTTTTTTTACAGAAGCGACTGTCTGTCTGACCTTCCAACCCGCGAAGAGGAAACCAGCCCAATACAGGTTCGGTCACAAAACTCCGAAACGCATTTCTCGGGTATACGGGTTTCCTCACGATGTTTTCCTTCACCGCTGAGCACGTGATAATCATTTATGATCCAAACATGAATTCATAGGTTTAGGCCCGTGCTGGATTCGAACCTGTGACCTTACAGGGTCAAGCGTTCCTCCAACTACTTCTACGGGGATGTCCCCACTAATTAATGATGTGGATTTTGTTTCCGTAACGATGTGTCCCTGTAGCAGCTAGTTTATATTAATATGATGTTATTTTTAAAATAATGAAGTCGAAATCGGTAAAACACTTTTTCGCAACATGAAGATCGATCATAAACTATTACCATTCCAATTTACACAATAGCGTCTTTTCAGTTCATTGTTATTTTCGTTTTAAGAACGGGCGTTACAAAGGCTGTAATTATCGGTTATGGTTCTATGGCTCCTTCATACATTGTGCCCTTCGATGTCTCTATTTTGCGATTCTCTAAGGTGTGGGCTGGCTAAATGTTATTTGACGATAGTATTGTGAGCACTCCCGTGGTGCTATTGTACGAAGTACTTTGTACTCAGATGTATCACTCCCACAATTTTCATTATACTTTGCGAATTGCAGGAAGGAGAATCGAACTAAAATGATGGATGGGACTTAATATTCGCTCTGGGATTGGAATGAATATGTGAGAAGTTATATGACTCTGGGGAAATGTTGACAAAAAAAATTTTTTTTCGTTGTAAAAAT
This sequence comes from Pectinophora gossypiella, assembly GCF_024362695.1. NCBI lineage: Eukaryota > Metazoa > Arthropoda > Insecta > Lepidoptera > Gelechiidae > Pectinophora > Pectinophora gossypiella. Next base: position 12,494,171 of record NC_065407.1, read on the forward strand.
TTTGTAGGAAGAAATCAAGGAAAGCCATTGCCCAGCAGTGGGACACCTTAGACTAGATAAGAAACGACAATTCATTAATTAAAATCCCCTTTGCTAAAACTATTGTATGCACCGGATATATTTTATTTTTTAAGTAGTTACCAGTCAGTAGGTTTTTTGTCGAAATCTATAATATTATATTACATTAGAAATGCAATATTTTGTTTGCTTGTATACTCTTTATTGCTTTAAAATTATATTATATAATTTCATCCAGGCATCGACGCAAACTTAAACAATTATGGTTTTTAATATCTTTAGATAAATATGTAGATACTTTAATGGCGCATTTACCCAATACCCCAAGCGCCATGAAATCAGGTATTATTACACGCGACAAGTCGAGCCGCAGGTAGCGAGCTAAATCAATGAAACCAAACTTAATATGAATTGCTTCTCAAAGGCGACTTGTAGTCTATTAAAATCGCGTTTGGCGCGTCCTTCAATGGGATGATTGAAGGCTTCTAAACAATTCATTCTTCCCACTGTCTCAATGGTCTGGCCCACATTCTTTGTGTAATCTTTTTAAAGGACAATACCTGTGACAATGTGAGCCCTTCACTATTGAGGGCGTGTAAAATACTGGCCATTCGAGTCAAATTAATGCAAGTTTTTTTTCAGAAATTCAGTGAAGCCATACCGCCCAACGCGCACTTGTAGACTTGTATAAGTTTACAGCTAGATGAAGCCTTACTGAGAAATGGACTTTATGGTGTTATTTTGTGAGATTAATATAGAATGAATGCTGTAAGTTATTTTTGTTGTAGGTATTTCTATTGGCCACGGTTCTTGTGATACAAAAGTCCGTTGTTTCGTGAAGTGACCGTAATAAATTGTGAATTGCGCATTATGGAACGAGCTCCACAGGTATCCACTTGTCTCCAAACTTGAGTTTAATGAAAGTAGAAACTTTTTAAATAATAGCAGTCCACAAGGCGCCACCATTGTGCCTAAGTTTACATTGCACAGGTTGGGGTAGAAAAGTATTCTTTCAAAATCAGCTGATTTTCACGAACAGAATATATGATTTGGTTACCTTGTGGACTTTATATATAAGTAATATAACTAAATATGTATTTTCACCTTTTTCATCTTTTTTTAAGCGCAATAGTTTCTATGTATATACGATAAGAAAGTTATATCAGTATAGCTATAAGAACTGTTATTTCTCAAACGATAAAACCTAAGTTATACAACAATGCTTACCAAATTACCTACAAAGAAAGTTTAAAACTGAAATAATTTAGAAATCAATAATTTTGTTCCGTTTCTTATCACGTGATCTAAAACCAAAAAATTATAAAAACGTTTATCATTTATTTTAATTTTGTGTTTCAATCTAGGAGACAATAAAAGGAGCCGTTGGTCAATAAATTCAATGGCACGTGTATAAAAGTCCGCATCTCTAACATTTGAAGGGCTGGCTCAGGTAAGGACCGAAAAAAAATGATTTGAATTTTGGTAGGGGAGTGAGGCTCCAACCATTTTTTTGGTAAAGGTGCACCCATATAATGCGGCCACGAGGCCCGCAGCGCTCATTCATTGCACCGCTTTCGACGACGTCTAAGCTCCTACAAGTTCGATACCTGTTCTCTAATCGCATACGCATCGTACGAAGATGCTTCATACTATCCAACCGAAACCGTCACAGTATTGCGGGACACATTTACCGAGGATGGTGCCGATCGCTCCTGCTCCTGAGAAGAACTATATGGATACGCAAACTGAAATTCGAAGATACACGAGTAAAAGCAACCCGTATACTGGAGCGCAAGCGGCTTCGATCGCCAGAAGAAACGCTCGCGAAAGAAACCGTGTGAAGCAAGTGAATGACGGATTCAACGCGCTGAGGAAGAGACTGCCTGCTGCGGTGATAGCTGCTCTATCCGGCGGCTCCAGACGAGGATCCGGCAAGAAACTAAGCAAAGTGGACACTTTAAAAATGGTCGTAGAATACATTAAATACCTGCAAAACATAATTGAAGAAAGCGATGCGGCTCTAGGAATTACGCACGAAAATAAACAAATCGCGTCTTACGAAGTTGATGAAGGTGTCTTCGGGGGTCAATCTCCTTATTCTGAATCAGTGCCATCACCTGCAGGCTCCGAGTGCTCATCTGGAGTATCATCAGCGTACTCTAACAGCGGCTACTATCCAAACTATCAAGTCAGTGAACAAAAGTTAAGTCCAATGGAAGAATATGAACTTTTAGACGCTATTTCTTGGTGGCAAGAGAAGTAACTCTCCTTTAGTGTGTATTATTCAATGATCTAGTCAAATTTGTATATCATTGTATAAAATAACGTTTGTAAATACTTAATAAAGGCTGTGAATAGTAATATAAAAATGTTATAGAAACGTAAGATATTGTATAAAATATTGCTTCCTTATGGATGGTATAAATAAATTGTCATGTGTCATTTAAACAATAATTTTCTTTATTTTTCTTTAATTTAGTACACCCTTAAGCTTAAAATATATATTTGAAAAGTAAAATTATGTGGATGATGTTACTAAGTATAGAAATTATCCGATCATTCGAAACCTTTTTTGACAGAATGACATAGATGTTGTGTATAATGGACGAATGGTAGACCATATCATATAGCTTTCTCATTAAATATAGCGTATCTTAATAATCAGAAGTGGCTGTAAAAATTTCCTTAAAATAGGTAGGTAAATATCTGGGGGGTAAATTTATGTAAATAAAATAAAACTATTTGGAGATAAATCATTAGAAGATATAGACACTAGACTGTGAGAATCGAAACGGGTTAGGTATCGTAATCGAATGTTATCTTAATAAAATAAAAATAAATGCTGAAATTGCGTCCACGGGTCTTGATTAAGCCATCGAAGCTTACGCCGCTGCGGTACATTGTTATACAAGATTAATGGTGTTGCCCGAGATAAGAGGTGGGAGCTAAATGCATTTACATGTGCGAATAAAGAGATACTGATAAAAGCACAAAGAAGTTCGCACCGAATGAAATGGTAACGCGTTGTATTGCTTGTGATATACGGGTTGATAGAACTATGAACATAAACATGTGCCGGAATGCGGCGCAGCAAAAGTTGGGTTATGTATTTAATCACTACGTAGGTATGCATTTCTATTCATGATGTAAATGATTGTAATACAGAGGTAGAAGCGAGACAGACAATTTAATTTCGTATTTTTTAATTGGAATTCAAATCCGATTAAAAATTCAAAAATGTCTTTATATAGTAATATGTAAAATAGTTACACGTTGAATTGTAATTTTTTGCATAACGATCGGCCTAGAGCTACTGAATCAACACCGTCGCCCTTCCAATCCTGTTTACTTTTCATAACAATTTCAATCTGCTTAACTGCTTTAATTTTTATAACAGCATTTTAGGACTACCCTAAATTTGGGATTTAGTGCTTATTTAATTATAATAACATCTAATTGGACCATATTTTATGTAAATAAATGACTTTGACATGCTGTCTCTATCTTTGTTTGTGTGTTCCGTAGAAGTTCATGTTTACTTAACTTATGTGCCGTATGTATCGAATTCATATGAAACTCAGATTGCACTTTACGATTATGGACAATACTGATAGAAAAGCCACCTTATCGTTGATTGTTATCGTTGCAAATAAGAGCACCCCAATAGTTTATTTACGGTTGATATTTGTGTAACTATACTTTTCGGTTCTAATTGGTTCACACGGATAAGTACTTGACAGTTTGATTTATTTATTTATTTATTTATTTATTTATTTATTAACACAAATTACATAGACATTACAGGCAGTCCCAATTCGACTATGTAATGCAATTATAACATTAGTACCTAACTAAAGAATTTAATGACTAACTCCGTGAATTCCGTCAACGAACACGTAAATAGGTCGATGTCAGTACACTGCTGAGAAATATCGTTGATGGTCCTAAGTGCGTGCGCTACTGGAGCATATCTGCCGATGTTGGTGCGCGCGGTGGGCAACACGAACATGCGCGGGGGCCGCCTGGTTTTGCGACCGTCTACCGGCACTAACAACCCTAACGTGGACAGGATCTCTGGATTGTGGATTTTCCCTCTGAACACCTTGTATATGTACAATACTAAAGCCGTGTCCCTTCTTACCTCCAATTTATAGTATCCGATCATACCGATGACAAATAAGGACGGATACATCAGAGGGTAAAAGGGATACACGCCATACTGCTTTAGGTACAGAAATCTCGTAAATTTATTCTGGAGCTTTTCCACCATTAGACGGTATTTCGCTTCATGAGGGTTCCAAATAATACCATTACACTCCAGCCTACTCCTTACTAGAGTGTTGTATAAGGCCTTAATAGCTGCCACTCCATTAAAGTCCCTGGTGTGACGAAGGACAAATCCTAGGTTTCTAAAGGACTTCTTACAAATGTTTTCGATATGCTGCTTAAAGGTAAAATCATTAGTAATTTGTACCCCCAAATCCCTCACTGAAACTACACGCGGCAACACTACAGTGTTGACCACGTATTCGTAGTGCAATGGAGCCTTAGCCCTACTGAAAGTAATAATATTACATTTATTAATATTAAATAATAATTTGTTATCGACACTCCATTGAACCACGTGATCTATATCTCGCTGCAGCCGGTCACAATCAGTTGTATTTTTAATACGCATAAACAACTTGAGATCGTCTGCAAAGAGTAAGCAATGAGAATCATGTATGACCTTAGGAAGGTCATTTATCATAATCAGAAACTCAAGGGGCCCAAGGTTGCTACCTTGACTCACACCAGTGTAGGTGTAAAACGACTCCGATGTCTTACCCGCGTAATGGACATACTGCTTTCGATCCCTCAAATACCCAGCAAAAAAATGTAGTAGCTGAGGGGTAAATCCGACCGCCGCTAGCTTCACCAGTAGAACATCATTGTCCACGGTATCAAAAGCTTTCCGGAAGTCGAAGTATGCAGCGTCCACTTGAGCTCCTACTTCAGCATCCAGAGCGTTCATCACCTTGTCCGCGAAACCTATAAGATTGGAGTCCGTACTGCGGCCCGGTCTAAAACCATGCTGCTCGTCACACAATTGCATGCCAATATAAATATAAATATCACATAATATTCTTCTCTTCTATCGTGTGGGTTGTACCAACCGCATCAACTCTGATGTCAGGGTTATTATTGAGCCGTCATAGGCCCCTGACATGGCTCATGTAACGAATACGTGCTTACATTAGTAAGTAGTAACCGGGACCAAAGGCTTAACGTCCCTTCCGACGCACGGATCATCAATATGTAATACGTATTTTGTTACATTTGATTTCGTGTGATAGCCCAGCTAAGGTTCTAGACTATTGAATTCGAATTTATAAATTTGAATTCATGCTTGGATCATAGTTAATTAATTGATATGAAAGAAAGAAAGAAACGTTTAATATAAATGGACACCACAGTAACAAATATGAAACAAATAACAAATATATAATATAAAACACGGAGTAACACATAACTTACAATCAAAACACATAATAAAAACAACTTACATGAGAAATACAAATAATTGAGTGTATGGACTGGTCAACGATGGTGGTGGTGTCCTTTATAAAATCTTTATGTTAAATCCTTTATGATATCATGGTGGTTTTCAAGATTTGTGCCCGGTTTATATCCCTTAGTTGGTGAGGAGTAGATGTATATACTATACATTACTCTTCGGGGATATAGGCGTTATGCTACGATCAAAATCTTCTGTAACAAACAATGATACAATCTTCATTTCTACGGTTGGTAATCTCCAATACAATGCGAGCTTCGTGTTCTTCAACTCGGGAATGAAGATTAGTTTTTATAAAATTTGAAATTTTATTTCCACTCCACGCTTCCGTTTTGTCGGTTGCCACAAAAAACTTGCACGTATCATAGCGATTTTTGGCAAAATCCAGAAACCATTAAATTGAACGAAATCGATTGTACCTTAATCTTGTTACTCGGGGCACGTGATCTTTGTTGTGTTCGTGCTTTATTCGAAAGGTAAACGATCAACTTGGAACAAAATAGATTTTATAAATAGAAGCTAATAATAAAAGATGCCAGAGAAATATGCTGGACTCGTGTCGTATAACCTTCATTTAACACGTTTACAGTGTAACTGAAAATTAGATATCGACCCCTCACATGCATTGTTATTTTTGGATAAACGCATTGGAATGCATGTACATAGATACGCTATGGCAAGAAAACAAACAAGAAAAGCGTCCCGTCGGCTTTCCCATTTTTCTACGTATGAGTTTCAAATTTATTGCCTCATATGAAAAGTATAAGAAAACAGCAAAACAGTTTTTACCATAACTGTACAATAACATCAAAACTCGCTCGACGTAGAGGGAAAATAAGGCCACTCGCCGTAAAGAGACTCGCCGTAGCGCGAGTCGCCGTTCGGAAACTCGCTGTCAACGCTACAATTCTGTGATTATACACAGTGAACGTGAAAATGTGCTAGTTATATATTCATGAGCTCCTACAAATTTACTCGCTGTAAGTAGACTCAGAATATAGGTACAACGTCACTGATCTTAGCTCACGACGTACATCCATTGCAACATAAACTAAGTACTCACACGTCACCGAGCTAAATGTTAGACCAAAGTGATGGGTGGTGAGCCGTATCATCATCTATACTATAACGGTCGAGCCAATTGTGTTAGTTAAAATTGCACTTAAGATAAATTGCTGAAAGTCCGCTACCGGGGTTCGAACCTTTTTTATTTTTTATTTTTTTTTATTTGACGTGACTTATTGTAGATTTGCCGCAGATGGCATTAACTACTTGGCCGGACAAATGGGGAGCGCTGAAGGCTCTCACCCGGAGGGTTCGATCCGGCGCCCCTCGTTTGGGAAGAAAGACGGTGAACTACAGCACAGTGATCACTATAATCGTAGGCTATAGAATAAACAAAAATGCTATGTACTAGACGTAAAAGCTTTGAATCATCATCATCTATCTAGCATTATCCCGTTTTTCACAGGGTCCGCTTACCTAACCTGAACATTTAATTTTGACAGGTCCGATTTTTTACAGAAGCGACTACATGTCTGACCTTCCAACCCGCGAAGGGAAAACCAGCCCAATACAGGTTAGATCACATACCTCCGAATATGCATTTCTCGGTAATGAGGGTTTCCTCACGATATTTTCCTCCACCGCTGAGAATGTGAAAAACATTTATGATTCAAACATGAATTCGAAAACAAATTCGGCTATCATTGGTTTAGGCCTGTGCTGGATTCGAACCTGCGACCTCAAAAGTGAGAGGCAAGCGTTCTACCAACTGGGCTACTACAGCACGTAAAAGTTTTGAATGCGATAATGATAATATCTGAATGGTTTGCATCGATCTACTTCTTGAGAAAGAATTATCCCTTAATCTTTGACCAGGGGGATATCAGGCGAAGCTCACCAACTTACCAAGTTCACACACACACCAACCAAGTTAACATCCATTAGGATGTTTCTCAGCTGGAGGAAAATGTACAAAATAAAAAGATTTGAATCGTTACCATTTCACGCCGCGACTTGGGCTTAGAGAGGCCTTTTTATCTCAGGACATCCACCACTACCTTATAATCATTCTAATGGACATCATTTTTGCAATTGTTATGTGAATTTTTTTAAGTGATGTTATGTTGTTGTCTATGTGTGTGGCGTCTATTTATAATAAAAAAAACTATTATATTCTATTCTATTTACGTTAAAACTGATGAAGTTATCTGTAATTGTTTCTCTAGTCACTCTAATCGTGTTTAATATTTTCGCCGTTCTATGCACAGATAAGATCTTATTCCCTTGCTCTGTGGCTATTGTCTGCAGATTTCGCTCAACTTACCTCCAAAACACTGTGATCTGATTGTTCATGTTAATATGCTATCATCTCTCCATTTCAATGGGTGCTTTCATTTGTAAAATTTTAATTAATGTTTCACTTTCTATCGCTTTGTAGCCGCATAATAGTTTCTTTTGTGCTTCTTGTTTTGATGTTGATTGTTTCAATTGTATTATAAATCTGTGGGGAATTGGTGAAGATATATTGCGTGAGATTTATAATATTATTGCTACGAAAGTAGTTGATTAGAATACTTAGTGACTCGTGCTATCTTTAGAGCTACTACAGCTCTAGACTCTAACCACTAATTATTAGAGTTGAAATCCAAAAAACCCAAGCGAAGAACTATTCACTGGTTGTGATGGCTCTTTTAATTTCTACTCCATTACTATTTCATTTTTACATTGAGTAAGTAATTCAGATAATTCACAAAAAAAAAATAAACAAAACAATTTTTTTGATGGTAATTGTTTGGGTGAATCTAAATAATGCATAAGCTATGACTTCTCGCTCAGTAATTTGACGGTAATTATTCATGTGAATCTAAATAATGCTTAAGCTACATAACGACTTACGGCTTAGTAATTAATATCATTTTTAGATTCAATATATTATTTAGCAATAAGACCGCCGACTGTGCTTCTCTTGTCATTTTTGAAATAGTTTTTAATGTTTTGTTTATATGTGCAATAAAGCGTTTTTGTATTGTATTTTAGATTCATATACCTAGTTAATTCATATATTCAAAATATTTCATTTAAAAAAAACCTTTAAGACAATCTCATGTGGGAACCAGAAGACTGATGCGTCGTGGAGGAAAGAGACGGTCGGTCGGAGCCGTCCCAATATGCAAATGCTTTATAGCCTCCGAGTCGAGCCGAGATTTACGATGAATGGACTACATTTACTGGGATACAGCCTTATATTGCACCGGTAAGCGTATAAAATGGGTAAGCAATTAAAGGCTTAGTACTGTTTGATTTTAAAAGTAACAAAAAAACATAATCTAGTCAGTCTTTCCGGTCTACTAGCCCAAATAAAATACAATACAAACACGCTTTATTGCACATATAAACACAACATTAAATACAATCACAAAAATGACAAGAAAAGCACAATCGGCGGCCTCATTGCTATATAACAATATCTTCCAGGCAAGCTTAGGTGAAAGAACTTGCTAAATATCAATCACCTCCACCAACCCGCAGTGGAGCAGCGTGTTGAAGTATACTATATATACCCCCTCCGGTTGATTGAGGGGAGGCGTGTGCCCAGCAGTGGGACGTATATAGGCTGTTTATATAAAGCTTGCTTTCTGCTCGCGACTGTGTCCGCGTGGACTTAGGGTGGGTTGAAAACTCAATTTTTTCCTTGGAATGTACTGTAGTTTATTCCTAGAAGTAACTCTAGTAACTCTATCTTTTATCCCTCTCTGGGTTTTTTCAATTCAATTTTTATTTAAGTTGTTCCATCGATAGGTGTGGAAAGGTAACTGGTAAATGAGATGTGTGAGTGTTTCTGTTTTTATTTTTCTTTTTATTAATCTGACATATTGTAGATAAATATTCAAATTCAAAAAAAATCTTTATTCAGTAGGTAACATAGTTACACATTGAATCGTCATTTTTTACATAATGAACCTCTCATCCGCCTAAAACTATTGCAGCTTCTCACGACCTGTATAGCCGGGGAAAAGAAGCTGCAAGAAAAATCTCGGCACAGGGCCCTAGACATATTGCCTCAGACGGCATTAACTACTTGGCCGGGCAAAAGAGTTACTTTCGAATTTATAAATCAAATTTGCATCTACTTGGCCGGGAAGACAGAAACAACAGCAGCGTATGATTACCATTGGTTCTCACGTAAGGAGGCTGGAGTGAGGTCCATAAATAATTGTCGGATATCAGCTTCCTGCGCCGGCGCCGGCGGTCGTGATAGATGCGAGGTCGCGGAGCACTGCTCAATAGAAACAAAACTATAGCCACGATTGCACATTCATAAGATCTTGAACTTCGTGAGTCAATTGAAAGATTATTGAAAGAACATTATCGATTCATACACCTATGAACTTACTTTAGCGAATAACTGGATTTTTTATGTCTTCTGATTACTTAAGCAAACACACAAAACAAACAAAAGAGAAGATGCAGGTCGTGTCGTATCAGGAGGTGAAGGATATGGCAGAAAGAAGAGAGGAACGGCGATTACTCCACCGACAAGAGCGCAGCTCTTAAATAAAGTGTGAGAGAGAGAGAGATTACTTAAGCAATACTCAGCAACTGTAGGATTGCTATCAGATCCAGAATATTTTAAAGAAAGGCCAGCTTAACACCTAAAACCGCGAGCATGCATGAAAGTGAAAGAAGCGAAGGTGTTGTGTCGGAATCGTTGCAAGGGGAATTCCGCGATGTCTGCCAACCCCAATGGGAAAAAGGTGTGATTTTATGTTAGTATTACGGAAGCGGACCCGATGGAAATAAATCGTGTTAACTCTAGGAACATAATGATGACATATCTACATAAACTCACACCGTGATACGCATATTTATCAGAAGTCAACTTGATGAACGAAATGCATTAAAACTATATCCTGATGATAATGTGATGAACCGAATCGTGATATTCGTGATCAGGACATCGCCAAAGTCAATCGTGTTGGAAGAGACGCTTGTTATATAACATAATATTATACATACATAAACAGCTACAGTCTCAACTGCTGGGCACAGGCCTCCCCTTAATCGACCGACTCGAATCGATACGATATTAGTAATTGATTGACTAGACGAAATATTTATGATTATAATCAACGGTTTTCAGCGTACAAAAAACATCAACGCATTTCAAAATTTAATTATAATTGTTTATTTTTAATGTATATTTTAAGTGCAATATAAAGTTTTTCCTAATTGGGGCAGTCAGAGGTACATCCATGCAAGATTGACTAAGTCGCAATAAAGGTTTGATTTTGATTTGATTTGAGTACCTACACCTCACCGAGCTTTCTGTTAGACCAACATGATAGGTGGGTGAGCCGTATCGCCGTGTATAAAGGTCGAGCTAACTGTGTTAGTGAATTAATTACTTAAGTATAATAAAAAAAATAACAAAATGCTTAATGCCTGCATTTTTAAAATCCCCGAATTGGACAATGCATATTCTTCCTTCCAGTAGCAGTAGTCAGAAAAGCAATTACAAGTTATGATTAGGTGCATTATAACTTGTATGAAGTCACTTGACCATACAAAGTATCCGGTTGCATACCGTAGAAATATGAATGGCCAGTGATATTCGATAGTGTTTTACAAAATTACAATTTTGTATTTCGAATCTGTAGAAACATCTGACTGTCGGGCACGCTTCGAATCAAATGATCGAAAAAATAATGTTTCATGACTAAACGAATAAAAAAAACAAAACATGTTCATTTTTCGAAATCGGAAGATGTACTTTTGGGATGTGCAATTTGAGAATGATTTCCGCATGAAATGCGTCAAATAGTAACACTCATCTTTGCTACACTTTTTTTCCATTTCCTCAGTAACTTTTTGCGTTGCGGTTAAAGTTATATGAAATTGGTGGTTCAAAATTGGATATTTTATTATCAAACTTTTTTCGTGAGTTTTGGACTTATTCATTGCTCTCTAACTGCCACGTAGTTTAGTGGCTTTAATATTTTTGATCGAGTACGTAATAAAAAGTTTTAAATATCTTTTGAATATAGAATTTGGGTATCGTATTTTTTAAAGCAGGGAAAGAGAATCATATTTTTTAAGAAAATAAATATAGAATGTTTTTTCATGTCAATTTTGGTTATAACACAAATCTGCCTCTGTAATGAGCGTCACAAAAGCTTTAAGTTAAACAATACATTTTAGCATAAAAACGTAAAATAACAAGTTGCCTATTTGTCCAACCAAGTGGGCATTGAATGGCTTCCGTGATTAATCTATAATGACGTCAAAAAAGTTTTATTTCAAACAAATACATGTAATGATTTATATATTTACCTACGCTTAGAATGAAATACGACAACGGAAAAATAATGCAGTAGTCTGTATATTATTACTTGACATATTAACTATTATTTGATATTTAAAACATCCATAAATATATTCAAATGCACGTGCCTGCCGTGGCTTATGGAGACGAATGCACAGTGGGCAACGTTAGTTTTGATATCTTCATTTCTATGAACTACAATACAATATACGGCTAGAGATTTTTTATTCGTACTTGTGTTTTTTACTGTACTTTACGGTGGCAGGTTTAAAAATTTACCTAGATCACCGCTGCGTACGCAGCGTGAAATGACAATAAGTTATCTATTAATAGATAGGTATATTGATACCGTAGATACATGAGGACTTTATTTCAAAATATTATGTTTTATGAACAAACTTAAGAGGCAATTTGTAAAAAAAACGCTCTGTTGAGTTGTGCAAATGTGAAGTAAAGTTTTTGATAAAGTTGAGTTTGTTTAGCAAATTATGCTGTACTTGTGTTGTTTATGATCTGTTTCATCTGTGTTCACTAATTTGAAGTTTCCAAAATGTTCAAATGCAGTGAGGCGTTAAAAACATTTAATTACCTTCAACAAGTTTATCCATGATAATTACGTTGAATAAATGATTCGGATTTCTGATTTCTGAAACAAAAAGTCACTTTCATAAGCACTGGTGAATTATTTTGTTTTGAGTTATTGCAGATTTGCTTTAGTAACTCTTTCAGTAATAACAAAAAAGTAAATTAGGCTTAGAAAGTATGTATTGCATGTATGTTATTGCAGTTATTGGATATATTGCAATAAATGAATAAAATCTCCCTTACATTTTTCATATCACTATTTTGTTAATAATTAAAAAAATGCAAACTTGTCCTCTGTGCACATTTTCCTTGCCTTATCTGTTCTATCGGTGTTAATACTCCTTACTCTTTGCAGTCCAAAATGGAAAGTATAATGTATTGTATTACCTAATTTACACCAAAAATATCCACCTGACCTATATTTCAATTTATTGTACTGTACAAAAAAGAATACCTCGAGGGGACATTTTAAATGAGTGATCCTTAAAAAACGTCGGCGGGAATCTCGTAAAGGGGATTATGTGGAAGGCTTAATGCTCTAGGATTCAATTAAGTGAAATAAGCTTAAGTGGGGAATATCCGCTGTTATGACAGAGCTTAAATTATATGAAAAGTTGTCTCGCTTCCGTCATACAAGGTGACGAAGTAATATGTATTCCAATTAAGTTAATGATTAAATTGCTGAGGTTTTTTTTAACAAGACTGTCTCAGATAGAGCCGTGGTAGCTCAGTTGGTGGAACGCTTGCCTCTCACTTTGAGGTCGCAGGTTCAAATCCAGCACAGGCCAAAACCAATGATAGCCGAATTTATTTTCGAATTCATGTTTGACGGTGACTCACTGGACCACTGTGACTATTTTTTTTCTAACGGCTACAAGGAAAATTCAAAAAAGCAACCTTTTATTTTTAGTAGTAAGTAACTTTACAATTTCCAATGTTGTGGTTTCTTTTAAGTAAATTAAGGTACTTGTTGTAGAAACTCCGGTCCTCCTACGGTGAACAAAATATAGATTAAAAATTACTAATTACAATATTCAGGCCTAAATAACATTATGACAGAGGGCAAGAAAACAAAAAAAAAAAAGGGTGATTAGATTAGTGTATGCGCGCGCTTGTGTGTGTGTGTGTGTTTTATTAATAAAGCTGCATCCGAAGTGGAGTTATATATATTTATATTATATTTTAAATATAAGTAAATTTTATAATTTTATTAACAATGAAAATTCAAAGTAAGTTTGCTAACTCGCAATAGGGTAGTGGAGTCTTGATAAAGATTATTAATATATTTTAGCTGTGTATATTGTTACTTTTATTAAAATGAAACTTGAAGTAGTCAAGTGCACACATTATCTTTAATCCGTTGACGCGTGCAGAGCATGCGGGCATATAAATAAACATATTTAGTGCTCCAATGTAACTCCTATCCCGGCGGCTTAAAGTCTTAAATGTCTACTTATGTAGATACTTGTTTCCCACACGATAACTTCCAAGTCGCTTCATTGTCTTCAGTATTTAGAACGTGACGTGACGTTAGTATAGGTATTTTATCTACGTAGATAATATGAGCTTTTATGCAATAACTAGTCTATCGCAAGACGTCGGAATTTTTTTGTTTTGGTTTTCCCCGAAGGGCAAGGCAAAGGGAACTATGCCCATACAGCCATGTCTTATGTATTTTTTTTTCATGATGATTAATAAAATGACGAAAGGTGATGACGATAAATGATGAAATCTAAACCAATCTCGGAGCAGACTCCTACTCCGAACCCCAAACGAATTAACTCAAAATTCCGTATAAACTTTCGAGTTATAAAGCGGCTTGTTGCCATGAAGCGAAAATAGATAGATAGTACACTTTGTTTATTGAATATTCCGATAATAATAACACTATCGCGAATGTTTTCCGACTAATTTAATGCGATCATTAATCACAAAACACCACATCATATTAATTATTTAGATTATTCAATGAAGAAAGAAACCATCCCGTTCCCGCCAAAAAGTCCGCAAGACGTCGGTTCTTTGCCAGCAACGTCAATGTCAAGAAATGGATGTGTATAAGAAGTTACGGTTCGATAGTGAGATGTGTAATTTAGCGGAATTGCAGCTTAATTTTTAACTTACTGAATGTTTAAATCCTCCGTGTTCTAGTGGTTAGAGCGTTTGGCTCACGATCTGGAGGTCCGGGTTCGATTCCCGATGGGGACATTGTCGAAATCACTTTATGAGACTTGTCCTTTGTTTGGTAAGGACTTTTCAGGCTTGAATCACCTGATTGTCCGAAAAAGTAAGATGATTCCGTGCTTCGGAGGGCACGTTAAGCCGTTGGTCCCGGCTATTAGCCGTAAAAACACCTCCACCAACCCGCAGTGGAGCAGCGTGGTGGAGTATGCTCCATACCCCCTCCGGTTGATTGAGGGGAGGCCTGTGCCCAGCAGTGGGACGTATATAGGCAGTTTATGAATGTTTAAATAAGATACGGAGAACCGATAATCTAACAGAAAAAAGTTGAGAGAAAACAACATTTCGCATCTACGATACGGTGTGGTGGTCTCTTCTTCTCTCGTGTGTTACGCCAAAGGCCCCTGATATGACTCATGTAACGACTACTTACTTACATCAGCAAGTAGTAACCGGGACCAACGGCTTAACGTGCCGTCCGAAGCACGGATCATCTTACATTCGGACAATCAGGTGATCAGCCCGTAATGTACTAACTAAACTGGGCATCACAAAGTATTTTTTTGTGATATTTCTCCACCGGGATTCGAACCCGGGACCTCCGGATCGTGAGCCTAACGCTCAAGCACTGGACCACGGAAGCCAGTGGTGTGGTGGTACAATACTATAATGTCATTGAGCCTGTGAACTGCATTCTCACAAGTTTGACTCGTATTCAAAAATGTTTGGAAAATTTAATGTTCCCACGAAGTGCGCGAATAGCTTCCGCATCAGGTGCGCTCCAGAAAGGGTTTGTAAATCGTTCTCGCTCCAAAGGGTTCCCATTATTATTGTTATTCTGATTGACAATCGCCCTCTACACTGTCAGCCTTTTTTCTCCCAGATATAAAACTAATATTGGAACGTCCCATCCTCTTCCGCCAGTTTTTTTGCCCGTCATTGCACTGCGTTTAAGTTTTCAGAAAAAAGTTACTTTATTTGAAATGCTTTTAGTCTTTTTACATTGCATATCAAATTTATAGCGCCAGAGAAAAGGTAAGACGAGCTTTCGGGAAACGAAGAATTCTTTTATGATAACAATATCAGAATGTTTTACCACCCAAAGGCGAGAATTTTAGTTTTGTTTAATTTATTTTAATTATTTTATCTAATTAGATACACTGTACACAGTAATGCTTGCATCTTCGTTTAGTTGATTAACACGGCTCTAGTATTATTTTACTTGATTCCCAGTTTTGTTTGCATCTATTAGAGTCTTGTTTTGAATGTAAGATGCACAATGTCGCGATGTTTGTTCTACGCACCAAGTGTCGTTGTCGTGATGAATGGCCGAGCCTTGATTTAAGAGGGTACAATTTGAATGAAAAAGATACCGAGTATCTATGTTTGTATTCTAGCGTTAAGTACAATAAAACTATAAAAATAAAACCATCTTCCACTTCAAGGGGATTAAAAATAGAGAAGCAGATCAGAGATACGAGTGCCATAATTGAGCTGAGGTGCGAAAAAACGATCTCGTGTATTAAGATCGAATCTGAGCTTGTAAGACAAATCGCTTCCAAGTATGTCAACTCTTGGGTGCTTGAGGCCTTTCGGAACCCATTCATCCATTTTTTAGTCCCCGATACAATTAACAATGACAGCGGTCAGGTTGCGTGTAAAAAAGTAAAACTCCTCTAACATTTTTTTGAAGATTGGGGTGAAGACTTTTATTGCATTTAGTATTTTGTTAATATCTATATTTTACGATTGCGCATCGCATCCTTTAGCGTCGTACAAAGAAAAGATTTACATCGGTAACCTTTGTGTTACTTGCGTGTGATCCCATTTGACAAAAGTGTTAACATTTACATCCATAAAATATTTTGACTTCTCTTTTAGTGGACTTAAGTTGACAGGTCACTTTGATGTTTTTGTCATAAAAAGATTTTTTAAAAGTAAAAATCTCCAATTACTATAAATTTGTATTAGCGATTGTGGTTACCGTTTCTGTTGACGTTGTTGTGTAATGAAGTCGTTGAAAGTAGAGAATTTATTTAAAAAAAATGTAGGTTGACATAGTATAAATGAGCTCCATATATTCATGTACAAAAACGTATATTCTTTCTTTACATCTAGCCACTAAATGCATTTTCGGGAACATTTATTATAACATCCCTCAACCCTTTCCAAGTGGTTTAATTATCGGTTGTCCAATGTTAATAGGACCAAGTTATTAAAAACTATTAGGCTATTACAAATTGTGGAATTCACCTTCCACCCGCTTGTCACGTTGCAGGCTCTAATTTAGCTAAAAGTATGATTGCAGGCTATTCTTCATGATGAAATTAATTATAAAGTCCGACTTTAAAATGTTTAATTTTGATTTCTATAAAAACATCTCTGGAATTTTGGTTCTGTTAAAACATAGTAATCTTCTTTGTGGAAACTATGTAATTATTTTTCAATTCATAATCACTGTTATGAAATACTAAATGAAAAAAACGATGGCATTGATGCGTGGACGCCTGTCAAAAGTTATATTTATTTTCTTTACAAATTCATAGAATCCGTGCGAATTGAGAATCGAGATGTTTGCGGGCCGGTGCATAATGGCGGACGCACAAAGCGCGCAACCCTTTGGGGACACAATGCGCGTCACTAATCTAGATCATGCGCGCTATTGTGCGCTATTGTTGACTCCCCGCCGCCCGCGCATGCCCCGCTCAGCGGGAAAAGAACCTCGATCCTGGATATCTCACTCGATGTCGATTTATAAGAAATTACCGCGCCGCGGGTGCCAGGTAGTTGCTCCCACGGATGCGTACGCGCACAAAGCAAAAACTTCGCACTCCAAAATTCGCTCGCCAAACAGGAAACGAAAAATATTATTTCTACACTTCCTATTGCTACTTTCTAACTTTTATTCTTTATTCGGCACAGATTATAATGTTTGCCAATATAATAGCTTCCGAATTTTTGCTTTGTAATTTTGTTTATTTTTTTAAATCGCCGCCGAAATATATTTCGGTGGCAGTTATGAAAAGTGTTCAGAGAATGATTATGGCGTGCGGTGGATCAATAATTAATACAAAAAATGGTTAATAAAATTGTTGTTCAATGTATTGAAAGCGGTCTTATATGTGTTTATTGCTTATTACTTTACGTCCCGCGGCACGGACTAACGGTGTACTTGTCTCGGATGACGCAAGAGTCGAACAGTCCTATAAATATTTTAAAGGACCTTCTCATACTTTGAAAACGTAACTTACATATTTCTATCTAGTTTCTAGCAATATTAACTTTTTATAAATATAATTTTATACATTGTTTTAAGTTTACGCGGTTATAAAAACATAATAACTTAAAACACATAATAACGGGTTCTTACCGCGATTTAATCAGGGAAATATGAGATTCCCGATATTTCGACACTGTTGCAAGTGCCATGTTTGTTAATAATAATTTTATTATGTTGCAATTTTATTTAATAAAAATTGTTCTTGTTTATTTTATATAAGAGCCAATCAAATCAAATCTCCATAGAATTATAATAATAAAATGCATGCAGTTGTATAAAGGGGACCTATCTGGTTGCGCAATTATAGTGTCTCAGGGAGAATGGGCGCCAAAAATACTGTTTTACTGAAAACTAAAGTCGGTGCACCTGCAGAAAAATTTATAATACAAATGAAGTCTCTATTGTCAGCTCTGTCCTAATTTAACATCGCATGTGCCCAAAGGACATTTTCGGTGTCGTCGCTACTTACATGACTTAATTGGTACGAATCATGTACCCGTGTCTTTTTCTTGTACCATAACTACAGACTTAATACGCGCAAATTGCAATAACCGATAAACCAATGTTCGAAACCTCCATGTATTGAACATTTAACTTAAACATGCTACCAATAACTATGATAATGAATGAATCCTCGTTTAAAGAAGACGTTTTGGTTAAAACTATGTTGAGGTATTTTTAAGACTTCTTTTTGTACAATTAGTATGTAAATTTCGTGAGTATTTTACATGTGAAAATTTTGCTCGTAGGTAACTAAGTATAAAATTCTTGCATTACTTCGCCGTTACAGTTTAAGTAAAGACTAAATAATTGCAGATACATTTTTATGGTTAATTATCTACCTATTTCAAGACGATAATTTTGTTTTCATTAAACTTATTACTTTATTTAGGTATATGTGGTTTTATAAAAGATAATTTCGTTTGAATATCATGAATATAAGGTTTTATTCAGAGGCAGTGCATCTTTTTGTATGATAAAGATGATTATCATCATTGAATCTTTCTTGTCAAAGCATTGAATGAACATAATGGCGCATGCGCGTGGAGATGGTGTTTGGATTACTTCTTATCACGCATCTACAATTGTTTGTACAAACATTTGGTGTTAAGCCTTTCACAGCTTTTGCTGTAACGAAAGAGTTTTGTCGTAAACTTTTTTTCACAAGTCTCTAAATTTACGTTGTATGTGTTAGAGGATTACTACTAATTTTAATTTATTGTCATTTAAAAACCCTTTGAAACATATGATGTCATGCAAAAATTATAAAAATAACATCTTCTTATTTAGCCTATTTGATTCCACTCCTGGGCAAAGGCCTTTCCTTGGTTTTTCCACCGTTTTGACTTGCGCAATCTCCGGCCAATCCCTCCGATAAGCATTGAGGTCGTCACACTATCTTTTACGCGGTCTGCCTTGACTTCTGTGCCTGCGTTGAGGTGTCAAGTGGGTAACGACTCTTGCCCATCGCTCTGGATGCGTCCGACAAACGTGTCCGGCCCAGTCCCACTTCAATCTGATAAAAATAACATTAATGATACAAATTATTACAGTATTTTTACATCTGAGTAACGCAGACGCTTATTAATAAAAAAACATTTTTATTGCCAAAAAAGTAGGTAAAATTATTTCCTTAAACATAGCTTAGTATTATACACAGATATAAATAGGTAGGTACCATAGCTGACTAAGTATAAAAATACTTGTATTACAGCCTACGATGCCTCTCTCCTGGATATTAATGTTATGTTAAGCTAGCTAGTATATATACTTATGTTTTCGAAACAAAGAAATACAGAAGTTTTTAATTAATGGCTTATCAAAACAAAAACAAAAAGATCCTCTCTTTGTATGGAATATGATATTATGTATATAAATATACCTATATATAATAACAATTTGCTGTGTTTGAGTAGTACTAACATATTTCACTAATTGTAAGATTTCTCAAAACATAAACATCAGTAGTTACGTCCCGTGTTTTCTATAGGCCAGGAGGTGTGAAACCAGAAGAATTTGTGAAACACTGATGCTTATCTCGTTACAAGACAAATCGCTTCCACCTCTTCCAATGTCACTGAACATCGCAGCACCTATGCTGATTTATTTCCAATACACGCAGAACAACAGCCTTAATTGGAATTTTGACGGGGAACAACGATTATAATTTTTATTCTAGTTCTCCTTCGTCTTTCGTATAATATTTTCATTCAATTCCAGCCGTGGTACCCCAGGAAGAACGTTCGACTTTCACTGTGAGGTCGAAACTTTGAACGAAGGTCTTTTTCGAGAATTGGGTGGTTTAGGCTCTAAAAACCAATAATTTCCTAATCATGTTTGGATCATTACTACGGTCACGAGCATTAATATGTATACACTTTGGAACCATGTCACATTAACTTTTTTGACAAATTGTACTGTAAGTGTCACTAAATGTCAAATATGTTAGTGCGACAGAGTCCTAAAGTGGGTACATTATATTGCTCATGACTGTACATACATCACATACATAAACAGCCTATATACGTCTCACTGCTAGACACAGGCTTCCCCTCAATCAACCGGAGAGCGTGGTGGACCACGCTGCTCCACTGCGGGTTGGTGGACGTGTTTTTACAGTTAATAGCCGGGATCACCGCACTTTGACGGACAATCAGGAGTTACAGGAGTATATATATATATATATATATATATATATATATATATATATATATATATATATATATATATATATATATATCTAGTTATATCGGATTGTTTATGCGAAGGGTTTGTGTGCAACAGAGAGTTATTAAATATTGTAGATCTGTATATTATAATACAAAGTAGTAGTAAGTCCGTTTAACTTATATCATGAACAGTTTCTTTCTTTATTTTTTTATGTTGCTCAGAAACATTTTATTGAAGCATGGTACTTATATGTTGTTGTGAAACACTTCAGTCAAAACTGCACAAGCTGGACGTGCAGCATTTCGTTACACGATTCGCTCATTTCTCACGTTTGCGGGCACAATTTTTTCTCGTTTCGAGGATCATAAGGCACGTGAATAAATCTCGCCTGGTCTTATGGCCTAGGGGTCGGTCGCTTCCTTTTTACTTCACCTTTGTTACGCTTGCCAGGGAATTTATTCTTATTCGCGCGATGACTTGCGCTTCCTGGGCGGCTGGCGGTAGCCGGCGGCGATAAGTGGGTACTACACACTGCTCGGGTCAATATACAACACATCTTTTTTTAAAGGTCACTTATTGTAGATTTCCCGAAAATGGCATTAACTACACGGCCAGAAAAATAGAGAGCGCTGAGAGCTCTCATCTGGTACAAAAATTGTCACAACAGGCCTCAGGGTGCCCAGTTGGAAGACTGTACACCAACTGTGTGCTCTACAACCGCACATTGTACTTGCATTATTTTTTCCTCGCCTTGTACTAAGTAGGTCATTGCACTTTAGTTCGTATATAACAAGCATTCCGCGTGTATTCAAATCACTCTATAATATGGCATTAACCAAAAAAATTAACCAAATTGGAAATGTCCTTAGAAAAGGTTCAGTGCGATATACTCTAAACCGCCGCGGCGTGTCTGTATGAAATGATTGATGAATGTAGAGGAAGCAAAAGAAGTGTGTCAGGATTGAAGCAAATGGAGTTCCATAGTCTCTGCTTACTCCGGTGGGATATGTCCGTGCGTTTATGTATCTATGTTTATTATCAAAAGTAGTTGCAAGTTGTCTTCAGATTACTTGTCGCTCTTCTCACGTCACGTCATGTCTGAAAAGGAGGTTTTGAAAGAATCATAGTCTGAAGTTTGTTTAAAAATCGCTCTTGACAGTAGGCATTATAAAGTTATACCTTTATACTCACTTTTTTATTTAAACATGCTTTTATTTTGCTCTACAAGTTATGTCGCTTGCTAACCTAAACGAGCGTGTGTATCTCTGTTATTGGAAGCAAGGAGCATTTGTTAATCCGCGGATTGCTGTGAAACCTTGCCTCTTGAGTGTTTTCAGCAAGCTATAACACACCGAGGTAGGTCATACATTCACATTTAAATTTTAAAACATACACCTTTCGTATAAAGCCTTTAAACTCGACGTAAGTAAAATACCTCGAGGTAACTTTTGATGCAATTTAAAATTGGGATGGGCGTATGACGTCTTTTGTGACAATTATAGAGTACCTATAGATTTATTGCAACTCTGGAGATAATTTTATAATTGTATTATTTATTATGCTAATTTATCATACTCGTCGGTATTGAAAGTGCATTATAATAAGTTAATACCGTGGGATCCAGTCTTGTATCTACTCGTATGCAACTTTGTTTTTCTATCCAATTGATTGATTATAAATGGGTTTAATACCACTAGTCCTACATAACTTATTGCCGGCTACTTATTTATTAACAGCCTCCGTGGTTAAGTGGTTAGAGCATTGGGCTCACGATCTGAAGGTCCGGGTTCGATTCCCGATGGGGACATTGTCGAAATCGCTTTGTGAGACTGTTCTTTGTTTGGTAAGGATATTGAATCACCTGATTGTTGGAAAAAGTAAGATGATTCCGTGCTTTGTAAGGCACGCTAAGCCGTTGGTCCCGGACTGCTAGCCCAAACACGTCCACCAGCCCGCATTGGAGCAGCGTGGTGGAGTATGCTCCATACCCCCTCCGGCTGGTTGAGGGGAGGCCAGTGCCCAGCAGAGTGACGTGTATAGGCTGTTTATGTATATTAGTGGTCAGTTTCCTAGCTGTAGGTATATAAATTTATAACATCAATGAAGTAAATCATTATATCTAAGGAACGGCATCCTTAGGTGATATATGGACCTCAAAAATTTAAGAATGCATTCACCTTTCGACACGGTATATCCCCGACATTGAAAATTCTAATGCACCAAATTACATGCAAATCTAATCTGAATGCTAACAAGCGGTGTTTAGGAGTCTTCTGTAACGACTCTAACCAATAAATCACCAAGAGTGATCCCACAGATAGCGCGCGTCCCTCGTAAAATGTGGCAAAAAAATGTTTTAAATGTGAACTAAACAGTGGCCCTCCGCCACGCGGCCGGAGGCTAGCGATTTTTGTCTTTATTCATTTTTTCTTTTCCCCTTTCTATAATTGCCTTAATATTTCAAAAGTTTATTACTGTGTATGAAATATTACTCCAACTTGCCGAAGCGAAATTAAAGGATTTCTGTCTTAAAGACAACTTTTATTGAATAATTAAGCGATGCGTTAATGCACTTTTTAATTTATTTTTATGATTGAAACATGCAACTACCTTTTACAAAACTGCTGGTACAGATAAAAGTACCGATCGCCGAAAACGGTTCGATGTTAATATAACATAAACAGCCTATATACGTTCCACTGTTGGGCACAGGCCTCCCCTCAATCAACCGGAGAGGGTATGAAGCATACTCCACCACGCTGCTCCACTGCGGGTTGGTGGAGGTGTTTGGGCTAGTAGCCCGGGTCCAACGGTTTAGCGTGCCTTCCGAAGCACGGAATCATCTTACTTTTTCGAACAATCAGGTGATTCAAGCCTGCAATGTCTTTACCAAACAAAGGAAAGTCTCACAAAGTGATTTCGACAATGTCATCATCGGGAATCGAACCCGGAGCTCAAGATCGTGAGCCCAACGCTCTAACCACTAGACCACGGTGCCTGTTTGAGATGTTAATAAATATCTATAATTTTAGAATCCGTGATAGCCCGGTTTGGGGAACGCGTGACTTGTATCGTAGAGTCCTTGGTTCGAACCCCAGCTCGAGCACTAAACCACTGAACTCGAATTTATGACTTTAAATTGATGTTTGGATTATAAATATTTGACATCATGTGGTTTCCAGGATTTGACCTGATTGACAATAACAATTTTGAATGACAATGGGCTCGCTCTTTATTACGTGGGACTGAAACATAGCTGGCGAGGTGTAGATGTACTATACACGCCTGCCTACCCTTTCGGGGATATAGGCGTGATGTTATGATCTTATTTAAGAATGAATTGTTGTAGATATCCTTTCGCAGTTTCCGTGCCGGTTCTGAAGCAACGTCAGAACCCTGAATAATAATTACTGACACGTCGTGGGATGCAGTCCCACGGCAGCGGCTATAAGCCTCAGCAATATATCACACAAATAACAACCACGATTTATACCGCTTAAACGGATAATTACGTCTGAATGTATGCACGCGGCGATAAATACTTTTAATATGTTTTATAGGAGCATGCGATTATTAGCACTTGTAGTTGCGTCATGATATATTTAAAGACTCTTGTGACTTGTGACTTTATTATCATTCCCCTAGTATTGTCCTGTTTTTCACAGGGTCCGCTCACCTAACCTGAAGATTTGACAGGTAAGGTTTTTTTTTACAGAAGCGACTGCCTGTCTGGCCTCCAACCCGCGAAGGGAAAGACAGCCCAGTACAGGTTAGGTCACATACCTCCGAAAATCCAATGACAGTATTTCCATACAAAATTCAAAGAAAACTTTCGTTTTGACGTTTCGGAAAAAGTATCTCATTTGACTAGGTTGTCAAGTAGCCTATTTTGATAGTTCCCCGTACTATTTGAGTAAATAAACACAATATTGATTTGGTTATATTTTTACACTGTAACCCCTTTCGCAGCGTTTAACTACAAAGTGATAGTGATATATTTATTCCTTAAAGATCGGAAAGAAGAAAACATAGAAAAACTTATTTTCGATCAAAACTTCCTTTTTGCATTTCGTAACTCATCCTTCAGACGGTATACAATCCACGTTGCTCCACATTTTATAGCAATTCATCACGAATTTTAGCTGGATAGTATGGAGAACCGTCAAAATTTAGAAACACTCAACAGTGCTGCCACCTACATTTATTTGAGCTTCTAGTTTTTATTCTCATTGACAAAAGCCAAGCCAATCATTTATAATGAACTTTAGGTAAAGCTCAGATCTAATACTTTGGTATATTATAACCGCTGTATATTATTAAAATAACTAAAGGGTGGTCTAAAATTTTAAATAAATGGTTCATAAACCATTAATTAAAGGAGGAACCGATATTTTTTGCACAAAAGATCCCGTTCTATGGTAAAGGCCTTAGGCTGTATTTGATAAAGTCGTCGACTCGTTATCATGAGGCCCGTCTTTTGGTATTGGCGCCATACAGATTAAGATATCTGCCCTTAATGTGTTAATTAAAAAAATAACATTTCGTCTTATCAACCACTTAAGAGAGTGACGATACTTGCGCACAGTTATCGGTTCACACTTGATTATAAAATTGAAAGTTTAAGTTCGTCATTAGATTTCAATGCTTAATATAATCTCGCAATAAATTTTATCGATATATCGTGTAAGTGCGAGTAACAAATGGACACATATTATTTAAAAAAAGAAGTCTTAAGAAACGCACTAAAAAGCTAAAGTAAAATACGTACTTAATACATTATTTTTACCGACTTCTTAATTGGTAGACCTTCCTGGTCGCAGAAAAGCTGTATAGGGTTTATCAATAATACTTAGGTGCTGACATTTTTATTGGAAATAAATTAGATTCACAAAAGTAAACTAAACGCTCAATCCGTCGTAGTTTTTTTTGTCTAGTTTTATCAGTAGAATGCCATTCTATGCCGACATCGAAAAGTCATTAGAATCTTGACCGCAAACGATTAGATAGACCGAAGTTTTGCACGACAGATGGTTTAAAAAATGATATTTATTGAATTCTCTGCTTATCTAACAGAATGACAAGTTCCTGGTTTTACGCGGTTTTTTGTTGCTTTTAGATCCAAAATTAATCGTATATTTGTTTCAATTTCACAATATGACTATTTCGTCGTATATCCAGTTAATAAAGTTAATTGTGTATGATTAAATTGTATGTGAATACCATATTTCTATAAAAATACGTGTATCTACTATAATATCTCTACTTAAATACGTAATAAAAATTGTAGTGCTCCGAAGTTACAAGTTTTAAAGTGCATCAATAACTTTTGAGTTATATTATACTTTTAACATTATGTATATTCTTTCCAGTAGCTTGTGTAAAGCCTAAAAAATAAACAGAAAGTTCGGTGTGTTGTAGGTACTTCATTCATCTTGTGATGGATGTACCTCTAACTACCCCAACATGGCCATATTCGACACCTTGTGCTATGTTATGTTACATAAAATAAACGATTTCTCATGAAAATAAAAACTAACTACCTAGAAACCAGACCAGTAAATCACCAATTTTAATCCCCAGCAAGGCTGAGGTTTCCATTCGCCTATTACATTTTACAGTTGTAATAAAGATATTTCATTAATATACAATATTTATACGTTCGCATTGTGATGTCCCTTACTAACCGCTGAGGCAAAGATTTATGTTCCAACACAAAACTTTTATTGAGGCGGTCCTCGTTAACACCGATGTAAACGTCCAGCATAAAATATTTCGAATTCACTTGTTTACTTTGCTCTCTTCATTGTCATTCAAATGCTGACGACTTAACAGGGAAGCTAGTGTTAGGTAACATGGTAAAAAGTTATTTCATTTTACTATCGACCCGCCCCGGCTTCGCTCGGGTGCAATGCTGAGGAAAAAATGAAATTATTTACGACATCGCATTAATAACATCAAAAATAACAGTGTTTCTCCACTATTTAATGGATGTTATTATAAAAAAAGTTTAAAGGTTTATAACCTTTCTCTTGAATCACTCTATCTAATAAAAAAACCGCATCAAAATCCGTTGCGTAATTTTAAAGATTTAAGCGTACATAGGGATATAGGGACAGAAAAAGCGACTTTGTTTTATACTATGTAGTGATTTACGTATGGTATCTGATTCTGTCGAACCGTACAATTTAAAGTAGACCGTTCAATGATAAAAAAACAACACGCACGTCGAAGTATACATTATTAATGAAACATCTTCATTACCACTTTTTGTTAAATTTTAACTGCACGTCATGTTGAATTCGGTATTAAAACCTATTTGTTTACAAGTGTCGTAGTGGCTCGTTTACTGAAAATGTAATTTTCCTTTACAAACTTTCTCTTTGAGCGCACCTTTCATATATGCATTTTATATGAATTTCTGGGCACCTGGCTACACCTGGCTGGCTTGTGCCGTCCGATGACATTCCACTTAGTTTTGGATTGCACAAAGAGTTGGACAAATAGAAAGTTTTTGCGCAAGGGTTGTCTGCGCCGTGTTTGCCGAAAACCCTGCTAATAAATAGTTATCCTATGGACACCTTTAGCATTTGTACAAGCACGGGACAAACATCTGCAAGCCATGTGCAATATTTTGTAACATTTCTTATGATTGATTTTATAATATGAATATAATGTTCGGTTTGAAAACACACGCATAGAATAAACTATGATGTCTAGTATAGGGTTCTTAGCGCTTTCGACTTTGATGGTTACAAACTCCAATAAATGATTAGTGTTCAACGGTAATAGACTTCTCGTAATTAGTCAGGTTTTTTTAAGGTCGGGAGGTCAGTATTGATAGAAAATTTCGTAGCTTCCATTAATTAGTAAATTACTTCAGCTCTGCAAGTAATAAAAATAATGTCTTCTTTTCAACTTAATTTACTTATTTTAATCACGAAAAATGCATCTATCGTATTGTGTTTACTTCACGGTGTATGTTTTCATAAAAAATCCATAAACAAGAGCTGTCGCGTTTAGTAAAAAGTAACTGATTTGTTCACCCAACTCTGTAAAAAACAGATATTGTATTTTTTTGTGATTAGGCTAAAGAATCTCCAAACAAATTGGTAAAGTATTATAAATACCAAAATTAAAAATTGTACAGCTCCAATAGTACAGTCATGAGCAATATAATGTACCCACTTTAGGACTCTGCCGCACAAACATATTTGACATTTAGTGAGACTTACAGTTCAATTTGTCAAAAAAGTTAATGTGACATGGTACCAAAGTGTATACATATTAATGCTCGTGACCGTACCTCACCCTCAAAGGTGCCCATGACACTTACCGTTTTGCCATGTTGAATGGTTATGGACAACCTGGTATGATCCGGAGCGATCACTAAAGCTACAATAAAGAGTAGAATAACACTCGGTTGACGAAGAATAAATTCGTTTTATGCACATGTATGATTTAATACATATTAGTACCAGATATAACGCGAATCACTGCAATTACAGTATTACGACTTATTTATGTCATCATCATCAATTTAAGAGCCACGCTCTTATCGGTGCAGCATTTTCCATTCCAGTGTATCAAAGGCCAATTCCTTGACTTCCCTATAAGACACGATGTTAACCTTTTCTTCAATCTGTTCCATGTGAGCTCTTCTTGGTCTTCTTCTTCCTCTCTTTCCTTTTAGATTTTCTTCTTTGCTTTCTTATATACATCAACATACTCTTCAAAAGTTATAAAATAAAGATAACTAGGTTCAGAGCTTATAATAACAAATGACACGTGATGTGTACAAGAATTTAATATACTTTATATTACTTGTTAATTGTTATTCAAACATTAACTCTTTACTACTGATGTTTAACTACAGAAATAAAATATTCATGCGTAATTTGTACAATTATTCCAATTGTCTTACGCATGAAAGTCCTATGCTGTTATGAGTTCCCATTCGAGGACAATAACTTTTAATGCTTCAGTAAATTGGTTGAAACTCGAGTAGTTAAATTAACAAGACTCATATTTATATATTTATGTCAACAGTCAAAAAACAAACGGCTATGTTTAAAATCCCAATAAAAATTTCAATTTGCTGTTTTGGAAGTTCTTTTAATACAGTATTTTTTAAGATTACTATTGTTTGTCGTATCATAAAAATATTTATTTATTTAATCGTTTGGATATTGGATCATATTTTTTTTTTGTTTTGGGTAACTTTCGCTTTTTTGACTATACGGAACGGATGTGAATAAAAAAATGGCGAACAATTCGTTACGTACAACCAGTGTCAGAAGTTTTATCGAAGTTTTCAAGTAATATTTAAGTGCGTACCTAATATTTAATTGGTATACCTTTTTCTTAATTCTTTACTAAGTGCGATATATAAAATACAATATATATTATGTAATCTATTTAATGAAACTTATTTTAAGTACTTCATAGAGTTATTATTTTTACATTTACAGTTAATAAGCTTTAATAAAATATTATTACGAAACTTTTTACTAGTTAGTAATAAGTTATAAAAACAGTAACCAAAGTTGTTTTGTGCTTGTTTATCACACTTTCGAGCCAGCCAGTATGAATCAATAACAACATAGAGCATGCGCTCGCGCCGATCTATCGGCACCTGAGTCGGTGACACCTTGTCTTGAGTTCACATCTGCCCACGTCTGGCCCATTGACCATTGCTACAGTTACACCACTCTATGTTATAGATTCTATAAGGATTCTCTTAACCAAGAACGTGAAAAAATTACACTAAAACAGTTTAAATTTAAAACGATCGCCTAACTTTTTTATGATTTTATTATTTATTATTTTTTAATTGATAATCTCAATAAGTTTCAGTTCAACATTATAAAATATTATTTATTATATAATATTATACTTACTGATATTTGCCTTGCATATACATGGCTTTAGTAGCGTTCAAAACTAAGCAAAAACTTTTAAATAAGTACCTAATTGCCTTTGAAAAAGAAAAATAACTTCCTAAATATCTGGGTAGGCTTGCTGGGTTTATCTACATACGCTCATTTTGTTACTCCTAAGCTTTTAAATAAGTTCAGCAGTAAAAATATTTATATCTTAATTTCGGTATTTGGAGACAATTTCGGTATACACTAAAGAACAAAGTATCAGAAACGGGTTTCAGTGACTTCATTGCTTTTAAATTGCCAGCAGTAGGTATTACCAGAAATGAAATTGCTTTATTTTATTAGCAGATTATTATAAAAATCGAAACGCCTTTTTACTTAAAAATTGAGAAATTGAACTGTTCTGATAATGAAAAGGATGCGGGTGTTTTAATATTAACTTTGAGTTTATTTTTATTGTGAAAAGATTATGGTGTCTGCCGAATAGTTGTTTAAAGTCAGTCGCTTTTTATGTTTTTTTTAAAACAATATTCTATTCGGCTTAAAACTTTTTTTTTTTAATATCTGCAATCAGTCGCCAGATTTGAATTGATTAGTTAGAAGTAAAGCAACCAATGCCACCATCTTCCATAGTACTCAACTCAGCGCCCAAGAACATCCTTCCTTTTGAGCCTTTTCACCCTGTTGCTAGCTTCCAACAGCATAGTTGCTAAGGGATTTGGATGGTTACTCAACCTTTTCTTATGCCTTTTGTTGTACTTTCTCTTTACAAAGTTTTAGCTTCGTGACACATGGGACTTTAGTTACTATAAAGCGAGATATTTCATTCGAGGTACCCACATACCTCGTATAACATTGTAATTTTGTTTGTAGGATGTCAGTAGAAGTCTTCTTCTACCGTGTGAGTTGTGAGGTGGATCACCAACCTCATCAACTCTGGTGTCAGGGTTGCTAGTAGAAGTACCTCATTAAGACACTATTGTTGCGTCACTTAATGAGATAGGGCCCGCAAAGCATTTTTATAATGCACATGCTGCTGACAATTACAGCAATTCCTCAAAAAGGAATCAATTTCACGGTACAACAGACTATTTGCAATAAATCCCTTAGAATGACATGTTTTGTAAACACGTATAGATTTAACAGATAGCGAACAAGTACAATTTGTCCAGTCAGGGAAGAATTCTGATCTTATCTGCTCCTATTGTGGTCGTATGGATGAAGGTTGTGGTCGAGTTAGCTTACAGAGTTTTGTCAGAAGTTTTTGTTCGAGGTGTGAAGTTAGTTACACGTATTTATGTTTTTCTATTTTAAAAGTTCTAATAACAGCAAGGAGCGCCAGGTTAGCATGGTCATCATCATCAGCCCATTAACGTCCCCACTGCTGGGGCACGGGCCTTCCCTATGGATGGGTAGGGAGATCGGGCCTTAAACCATCACGCAGGCCCAGTGCGGATTGATGGTTATTAACGACTGCTAATGCAGGCGGGACCAACGGCTTAACGTGCCTTCCGAAGCACGGAGGAGCTCGAGATGAAAACTTTTTTTTTGTTTGTTGTGTGAGGAAAGTTATGTGTATGAATGTGGATGGATTTTGTAAAGAAGGATATGTGTGTGAAAGGTGAGTACTGAGATGACGACTGACAGAAATGAATGGAAGAGGAATACATGTTGTGTTGACTCCACCTTAAGTGGGATAAGAGCAGGAGGTTGATGATGATATTTTAAAAGTTCCATGGCTAATCAAAGTCAAAACGATAAAGAATGTTACGTGTTGGTTCTTTTAGACTGTCATAATGGGAGCTGGTTTTAGTGCTTATGGGTTTGAATTTGATCACTATATCATCTATTGGCAAATGAAGATGCGGCCTAAGTTGCTACACTTACCTAGAATATGCCTATTCACTCTAGTTCTGAGGAAGAGTGAATACGCAGAGAGAAAGCAATGGAGCGAGATACGACTGTAGCAGAGTACAAACTCTGCACATACTGGCCTCTCCTTCTTACCGTCAATCATTTTAATTATTCCATTCCACAATTCTTTGTATTCTACGCTGATGCATTGGATCCCCGAACTTGATAAGAGCAACATCTATACTGCTTAACTCTGGTCGGGTCCACTAACTTTAAGTGTGATCGTAAACTCTTCATTGTATTTTATATAGCATCGTTATAATTTCGTTATGTTCTTGTTTGTGAAGTGCTAATTAATAAACTGTGTATTCCTGTTGGTGTTTAGGCGATTCTGACACTGCGCCGTAAGATGCAGCGTAGCGCGTGGATGCGTGTTCTTCCGTTGCTTGTAAGTATATCCGTTTGTATAGAAAACACGCACAGTCTAACACACAGAAAATGCTCCCACGCGCGTTCATGCGGATACATTTTCTGTGTATCTGTGTATCATGTATCAGTGTGAGAATCGCCTTAGTGTTTTCTTGGCTATTACTACTCATCCTACTCTCCTGCTATTACTCTGCTGGCACATCAGGACTCCATCACCACCCATCGTGCCGCAATACGTTATCAGCCCAGCACTGTGATCGGGACATGCATAGTACAACACTACACTCACTCACTCACTCATTCCAAGCAGCTTCTCCTGACATTATGCCGGAACACCAGTTTCGTCTCTCGAGGGTAACCAGCCATGGCCGAAACCTGCCACCGGTAAATGGGCCGCTCGACCCAGGGGTCATGTGTCTCCAATACCCAATTTTAACACTTTACTAAAAGATCAATTCTTTTTTAATCTTTTCTATAAAGTGACTATGTCAAGTCACCTACTATGTTAGTTAATAGCCATCTTAGGAGTATTAAATTTAATTTGTTAGACCCATAAAATGATTATTTTGTAAAACTTGTTCCTATAGGCATTCAAATAGAACGCAAGGAACCCCAAAAAATTACAAATCACATACATACTGCTGTCAAAAGTTATATTTATTTTCTTTAGAAATTCATAGAATCCATGCGAATTGAGCATCGAGATGTTTGCGCGCTGGTATTATGCGCGGGCGCACAAAGAGTGCAACCCTTTGGCGACACAATGCGCGTCACTAATCTAGATCATGCGCACTATTGTCACCTGTGCGGACAATACCGTATTTCTGGATATCTCACTCGATGTCGATTTAAAATAAATTATGCTGTGGCTTTTTTTTTGCATAAAGTGAAACAATTTTGTAAAAGGAACAGTTTCTTATGTGGGAAAGAATTAAACACATTGTTTGTGGTATTGTTATAATTGTCGAAAACTAAGTTTTTACTAGAATGTGCAGCTTTAACATTCTGAAAATAGCAATGATTTTCATCTGATTAGCTACTTATTAGTAAACTAGCTTTTGCCCGCGACTTCGTCCGCGTGGCGTGTTATATAAGAGAGAGATCTTTGTCTGTGTGGAAGTGCATACTTATGCAGTTTAGATTTTTTCATACAATTTTTTTCCCAATAACCCCCATTTTTCAAAATACAGCCAAAAATAAACTTTATATTTACTAAGGTATGCATGCATGCTAGATTGAATTAATTGATTGAATTGATTTTTTTTTTAATTGATTGTTCATTGAGTTTTAATTTTAATACACACTTCCTCTCTTCCCTTCAACGTTGCTGTGCCCTACAGGGTCCATGTTTTAGTTCCTATGCCTATGTAACACCCCATTGTAATACATGGAATGCAATAAATAATTTAATTGAATTGAAAACATCTATCTTACGCGGTTTCGATTTTTTCATACAAATGTTTTTTTCCCGCTAACTCCCGTTTCCGTGGGAATTTTGCAATATCCTGTTGCAACTAAGCTTTAAGTTAACTAAGGTACCTGCATGCCAAATTTCAAGCGTCTAACTTAAGCGGTTTAGATTTTTCATACAAAAGGATTTTCCCGCTAATTTCCGTTCTCGTGGGAATTCCGGGAATTCCTTTCTTAGTGCACCTCTACGGTACCTAAGCTATGTCCCTTCTAAATTTCAAATGCCTACGTTTAGCCGTTCAGGCTATGCGTTGATATGTCAGTCACTGAGTCAGTCAGATTCTCCTTTTATTTATAGATTTGATTTTTTCATACAAATGTTTTTTCCCGCTAACTACCGTTCCCGTGGGAATTTAGTAATATCCTGTTGCAACTAAGCTTTAAGTTTACTAAAGTACCTGCATGCCAAATTTCAAACGTCTAACTTGAGTGGTTTAGATTTTTCATACAAAAGGATTTTCCCGCTAATTCCTGTTCTCGTAGGAATTTCGGGAATTCCTTTCTTAATGCACCTCTACGGTACCTAAGGTACCTGCATGACAAATTTCAAACGTCTAACTTGAGTGGTTTAGATTTTTCATACAAAAGGATTTTCCCGCTAATTCCCGTTCTCGTGGGAATTTCGGGAATTCCTTTCTTAGTGCACCTTCTCGGTACCTAAGGTACCTGCATGACAAATTTCAAACGTCTAACTTGAGTGGTTTAGATTTTTCATACAAAAGGATTTTCCCGCTAATTCCCGTTCCCGTGGGAATTTCGGGAATTCCTTTCTTAGTGTACCTCTACGGTATCTAAGGTACCTGCATGCCAAATTTCAAACGTCTAACTTGAGTGGTTTAGATTTTTCATACAAAAGGATTTTCCCGCTAATTCCCGTTCCCGTAGGAATTTCGGGAATTCCTTTCTTAGTGCACCTCTACGGTATCTAAGGTACCTGTATGCCAAATTTCAAACGTCTAACTTGAGTGGTTTAGATTTTTCTGAAAAGGATTTCCCTTCACTACTCTGCTCCTATTGATTGTAGCGTGATGAAAAGTATACTATAACCTGCCCAGGAGTGTGAAGAATAATTGTACCAAGTTTCATTAAAATCCGTCCAGTAGTTTTTGTTTCTATAAGGAACATACAGACAGACAGACAGACAGACAGACAGACAGACAGACAGACAGACAAAAATTTTACTGATTGCATTTTTGGCATCAGTATCGACCACTTATCACCCCCTGATAGTTATTTTGAAAAAATATTTAATGTACAGAATTGACCTCTCTACAGATTTATTATAAGTATAGACAACAATGATTGCGTAAAGTAGTAAATGTGTTTAGATTGAATGCCTGAACTGCTACACCATAACTTTACACGTTTAGACAATATCCTATTCAGGCTGTCGACAATCTTTATCCTAAACACGATTATTTATAATCGTAGCGTAGTTCGCCTTAGGCTCGCGGCGTCCGATCCTTTGTGCCCGGCCATACATCACGTGGGCTAAGTAGACAGTATATCAACTGATATCCAGAGCGTTTCAGAGTAATTAGCCCTTTGGCGACGGACCACAGGGATTTATCGAGTTGGGCGTTAATGCGCCCGACAGCCGTATTGCCGGCTTTTGTTCTCAAAAACATTCAATTTTGTATGCCTAAGAGGTAGCTCGCCCTCCTATTAAGGATACCAACGACCCGCGCCTTTTTATCTTCCCTCTAACTGGCTTTACTGAAGAGTAAATAGGTCGCTATTCATTAGTTCTTTGCCAAACTCGTGTCATCATTGTTCACACAATAATCGTAAAATAAACCTAATCAAAACGGATGCTGTCTCACGAGTAAAAGGTTTGGCGCCCTCTGAACATCTCAATTTTACGACTTATCGCTAAGATAAGTCCATTGACAAAAGAGTTGAGACGCCACAAAAGGACAATCGGCACCGGCTACCGCAATCCGTCAATTAATTTACTTCACAGATATGAAGACAAAAGGATGACAGACGAAAAATGCTACTAGGCAATAGGGTGATCTTTAAAGCACTCTGTATAAGGGAGATTTTCAAAGATACTCGTAATACGTAGAGCGAGCGTGCATTAGCTACCGTAGACGTCGATAACGCGGGACAGAGCTACATCGTAAAACATCATTAGCAAGATAAACCTCTTAAAAGCCTTTATGAAACCGAAAACTCAAGGAAGTCAAAGAGATATGCGTGATTGTTGATCAAAATGGCGCCCTGTGACGTAATACTTATGCCGCTCCAAAAATTTAACTCTATTATTTCTCAAAAGTCTAACAAACAAAACAAAATCATACAAAGAATGCCATTGAGGTTATGTTTTCGCAAATTATAGCTTCGAACCTCGTTATAACACAATTAGTGTTCAAAATACGTTTGATAACAGTTATTTTCTGTCAATTTGACCATTTGTAAAACAAACGTTCGTAAATAATATGATTGGTCGGGAGCGCGACGGGAAAAAATACGAACAAATAAGTAGACAAAGGAGCCGATATGTTAGAAAACTTAATTTTACACCCGAATCAAAACTTCAGGGTGCATTGTGTTGGTGTGGTGCTAACAAATTCTCTTTTGTTCGGCGCCCGCCCACACTTATTATCAGATGCTTGCCTGGCGTGTCATTTTTTATCAAAACAATAACATTTTTTTATAGAAACAGTCGGGTAACACTGTTTCTCACGTGAAGTTTTAAATAAGTGAATTTGTCAAAAGATACAAGTAACAATCGAGCCGAATAATTTACGTGGACATATAAATTAGTCGCGTTTTTGTAGTTTTTGTTAGGTCACGTGAAATAATGGTAAGAGAGAGGTATCTGATTAGAATGTGAAGGATATGTAAGGTGGGGTAAAAAGAAAAAGTTATAATTCAGTCACAATCTTATTTAAACCTGGAAGTCGATGAAAATATCACGCCATTTCTACTTTTTATAGTCAATTCACCAGTTCCTGAGGCGAATGTACAATATCACTTCAAAATAAAAAATGAGCATTTTGTCGATGTACACGTTTATCATAGTTTACTAAATCCTGGAAATACAATCTTCTCAATCTTTCAATCAATTCTTTTTCTATCTTTTTCCTTTGGCCTGTGCCCAGCAGTAGGACGTATATAGGCTGTTTATGTATGTATGTACAATCTTCTCAAACTGAACTGAACACCTTTAATTTATTAATTTTTCGTTCCGGATGAGACCGTGGCAGGACCCTGAGCGCTCCCTATTTGGCCGGCCAAGTAGTTAATGCCATTAGAGAAAAAAAGAAGTCACGTAAAAAAAAAGGTTTTCTCATAATAAGACAATTCATAAGACTCGTCATAAAGAGTTGTGGTTCATAATGGTAAATCTCTTTTGTAAATAATACAAAATGAAGTAAGAAATAACAAAATATTCTTGACATTTTCAGAATTAACTCGCATCAAGTTTTATAATACTTTTTGTATTGTTTTTCCTTGCTAATTAACCAATTTACTTGTCCAATATCTTAATAAAAATAACACAAAATTACAGTTATCAGACATGTCCACGTTCGCATGTGATAAAAAAATAATGTCAGTATATCCACCCACATTGGATATAAATTAATAGATTTTGCCCTCATCGTCATAATCATCGTGGATTCGATTCGTGTGAGGTATCTTTTTTTTTACTTTATATTTTTTTAGGCAATATTTCCTCATACGTCTCAGCCCGCAGTTTCTGTGCATCTGGGGCCTTGATTTATGATAAGCAAAGGGTAATAACACGGTTGACATAATATTATACCGTTGTTTCGAAATTTTGTTGTAGAAACATATCTCTGGGAATTTGGAAACTGGGGAACTTGATGGTGAGATTAAAAATAATTTCGACGACGCAGGGTCACCATTCTGTCCTAAATACTTTTCATACATCATATCATTATATTATGTTATATATAGTATTATACGTAGGTCGTAAGTACTCCAAAGTATAATTCTATAAATATTATACTTTTTAATTCATTCATCAAAATTACAGTATAAACGGTGATACCTATTACGTTGGTCTGACAGAAAACTTGGTGAAGAATGGATACTGACTTTATCGTGCGATGGTTGAGTACCCGTGCCTACCCCAATTGGCTATGTAGTCGTGAGCTTATACTTTGTAAAGGCAAAACAACTTTTAAGATTTATCTGAAAAATAAAATAACTTTATTCAGTATATTTTGAATCGTCGTTTTTTTATATTTTGAAACCGACAGAGGGATTGCGTCCTCTAACATGATGGACTAATGTTATGGGCGATAGGTTGATCCCTTATCACCATAAGGTTCATCATATCCATCTTAGGACTTCGTATCAACAGTGGCTGCAAGTTGTCTTTGATTACTTGTGGCTCTGCCCACCCCATTTGGGATTACGGGCGTGAGTTTATGTATGTATGTATGTATGTTGAATCGTCAATTTTTACATAACAAACGTCTCATCCGCCTAAAACTACTGCAGCTACTTACAGCCCGTATAGTGAAGGCAAACTCGATGCAAGAAAAATCTCGACACAGGGCCATATAGGTTCTTAAAAAGAACACTTTATTACTGTACTTATATTAGTTTGGTTAATTTATTTTATTTATTTATGTTTATTAAGAAACAAACGGTCATTTACATGAAAGTGTTACATTATGGTAAGTAATTAGCTTAGACCTATAGTTTCCTTAATTAATTATAATTAACAACAATGTGGTGTGTAACTTAAATTGGTATGTTGTTCGGATACTAGGTACTTCTATTTTAATTTATCAAGGGTAGTTTACTTAAATAAAAAATAATAATAAGAAAAATAATAAGAAATAACAATAAGGTTAAAGACCTTTCGACGCGTCTCGTCGAGGTAACGCATGACCCGAGGACTGGCAGCTACTTTGTCAAAGGGTTGGTTTAGCTGTTTAAAGGGGAAATGCTGCCAGCCTTTTGGGCACTTTGCTTCGGTGTGATGCTTTGGAGGAATTTTTCTATTTGTAGATAACTGTGTGTTTGTTTTGTGTTGTTAATAATAAATTATTTATTAGTTTTACCTATACTTGGCTGCCTAATATCGGGAAGTAAAGAAATAATCTTATAAGAAAATAAAACAAGTGTGTAACTCGTTGATGTCTTTTACAGGAAACAAAGCCAAAGTCTTATAAGAAGTTTTAAAACAGATTCAATAGGTCAACTAATTTAGGAGTTTTAGTTAATAGTTGTAGATCTTTTTATCTTTTGAATAGAAAACAGCTTTTAATGATAACATTTTTGGTTGAATCTAGCACTCTCTAGTAACCACTAAATAACTAAGTAATTTATGGTTAAATTATATTTTATTTTATAGTTTTCCTGTTTTTCTTTTATTATGATTCCCTTAATTAAATATCATATGTTTTTTATGAGAGTTATTGTAGGTTTGCTTAATATAGCATTAATTAATTAGCATCTCTCCTTCAAAGAAATAATAAGTAAGTAAATTTTGTTAAGAAACTATTTATATTTAATAATTTTTTGTCGCGTCATTTTATTTTAATTCTATAAAGGATATAATTAAAGGGTGTAATAAAATGTGAATAATGTAATTCAATAAATAATTTATTCTTGTTGTTTCAAGATTTTCTAAATCTAAAATTATTTACAAAATTATCGACTGTCTCGACAATAATAAATGCGTTTTACAAAGCCTCGTTATACTTAACTTAAGGTAACAAAATGTACACTTAACAATAAAAGTTTCGTTTGACTTGACGTTACAACAGGTGGGAAAAGTTCATGTATTAGTTTATTTATCTGACATAAGCTCACGACTATATCCCAACGAGGGTAGTCATCGCAAGAAACTAAGTACTCACAGCTTTCTGTTAGACCAGCGACTATTCCAAAATGGATATAAAACGAAAACTTTCTCAAGTGAGAGTAGTTTCTTTCAAATTCAGTCCAAAAACTTAATATCTAAACGTAAGGCACTACGGTTGACTAGATTAACAAAGAGTCTTTTCGTGTTCACAATAAATGCAATAAAATATATTAATGCATATCTCTCGGAGGGAATCGTCCAAACTTGATCCAATCGCCCTGTAAACAAAAGAAAACAAAGGTTAGTCATATGATATAAACAAAGTAAAAAGTCTTATTGGTCAAAGCGCATGATGCAAAGAATAAACTAAATTACCGTAGTAGAATATTTAAATAAAAAGTATAAGTAAGTCTTATAAAAAAAACTTTATATCAAGCGATACTTACAATAATGCTATTTCTGTTGCCACCAGGAGATCACATCAAGGAGCTCATCTTCATCCATAGGGCCGATTTGTTGCTGTGTGGTGACCTCGTACCGGTCTACCGCTGAATAAGCAGACGATACTCCTGAGGAACACTCGGAGGGCGCCGGAGACCCCGCCTTCTCAGAGCACGGCGAACTACTCCCGTAGAAGAATCCATCATCCATATCCATCGTGGTCATAGGCTGTGCCGTGTTCGAATTAGGAATATTTTCTCTATTTTCCTGATCGCGCGTGATACCTAGCGCTGCATCACTTTCTTCAAGTAACTGTTGGAGATATCTGATGTATTCCACCACCATTCTTAATGTGTCAACTTTACTGAGCTTCTTCCCCGAGCCTCTTCTGGCCCCACCGGACAGGGCAGCGACCACGGAAGCCGGCAGGTGACGGCGGAGCGCGTTGAATCCATCATTCACTTGCTTCACACGATTACGTTCCCGAGCGTTGCGACGCGCGATCGACGCCGCCTGCGGTCCTGTGTAAGGATTCGTCCTGAAGTGCACCTTTTTCCTGTACTGCATGTTCGGAGGCGTATCATGTGTCACGTAGTTCTTTTCAGGCGCCGGGGCGATAGGTACGTTACGCTTTTCCGGAGCTTTCGACAGCGTTGATGAAGGGTAGCCAGACGAGACGACTACGTAGTTCGTCTGACCTTGAACGAGTTGTATTTCTTGTAGCATTTTCGTAGCGCGAGTCGCGGAGAGGTACGCGACCGATCCGCACGGCGGCCGGGAAAGCACTGAGCGAACTTTGGAGCGGCGCGTGAGTAGGCTTCGCGGGAGCTTCGTGAGCGAGCGCGGGTGACGTCGGCGGCGGCGTACGTACAAGTGAGCCGCCGGCGCACGCGCTCGCGTTATATCACCTGCGCCGGCTGCAAAAAATATAAATTTTAAAATTCTCTTCCCCTATTATTTTCGATCATCCCTTCCCTCGTACGTGCGGGTCCGTACCTGGTGTAGGCTAGGGGAGCGGCGGGACGGGCGGCTAACGCGTGCCTGTTTTTTCTACTGACCACTACTGAATACTGTAATAATTACGCGTATAAAGTGCAAGCTGCATAACCAAGAATAAAGCCAGGTTGTAAAACTCTGAGCTTCTTAGCCTAGCAAGTATGGGGTAGCTATGTTTAGATCCGTACTCCACCTGCCGAAGATGCCTGCTTTAGATGTTTAATGCTACTTTAATAATAAATCTTAGATTCTCTACATACCAATTAAGACTATAACAACTATTTATTTGAATTTATTTTCCTTGTGGAATGTTAGTGAAATTGAATGTCAAATATATTGTTCATTAAAATATGTAAGTTGTCGGGTCGTGTGAGAGTCGCCGCCGCCCGTGACAGGAGTCTGGCGTCTTCAAATTTAACATGGAGCAGGAAAATCTGACTGGTGATCTTTTATTATATATTTTTTGTGCATTGTCCTGCTAATAAACACGAAATTAAACTTTAAATATTTACCTTGTGAGCCCCAGAATGGCCGTTCACTCGCCGCATTTAAAGCTGAAATGGTGTTCAATGCTTCCTTACAATATAATACAAAAGACTCTTAACTAAGTAAATGGCAAATGGCGGCCTTATCGTTTAAAGCGATTTCTTCCAGACAACCATAAGGTAAGGAAAAATGTAAAAAAAATTAAAGATTGCGGGTACAAACTATAAGTACAACTTACCAATAAATACATGCAATTAAATATATAACATACTTACAAATATATATATATCTAACCTATATACATAACCTAACATATATACCTACTTATATAAATAGTAAATAGTACACACAAAATACCTAATACTTAATAAGCAACTCAAGAGCTTCCTTATTAGTGTCTTATTGACAATAACATAAGGTGCAAATCACATTCGCAAAAAATATTATATAAGTCAGCTAGCGACGTCATCGACGATATTTGCGTCCAACGTACCTATTTTAGGAATTAAATAACACTTAAAAGTATACTTTAAATACGCCGAGTGACCGGCCATTCTGACACTCACATTTTTATTGGTACTTAATTCATCATCATCTTCCTAGCAGTATCCCGTTTTCACAGGGTCCGCTTACCTATCCTGAAGATTTGACAGGACCGGTTTTTTTACAGAAGCGACTGCCTGTCTGACCTTCCAACCCACGAAGGAAAAACCACCCCAATAAACCTGTATGAGTGCGAAACGCGCACCATACAAGTCATCACAGGGTCCACTTACCTAACCTGAAGATTTGACAAGCGACTGCGTCCTTCCAACCCGCGATGGGAAAACTAGCCCAATACAGGTTAGGTCACATACATCCGAAAATACATTTCTCGGGAATGTGGATTTCCTCAGGATGGTTTCCTTCACCGCTGAGCACGTGATAATCATTTATGATCCAAACATGAATTCGGAAACAAATTCGACAATCATTGGTTTAGCTTAGGCCTGTGCTGGATTCGAACCTGCGACCTTAAAGTGAGAGGCAAGCATTCTACCAACTAGGCTACCACGGTCCTCTCTAATTTAATTAAGTAAGTAGGTTAAAATTGTACCTCCTTCGGTTGATTGAGGGGAGGCCTGTGTCCAGCAGTGGGACGTAAATAGGCTGTTTATGTATGTCTTATGTACGAAATAATAAAATGTATATTCATAATCCGTGTTGGAGAAGACGAAGCCATCATTATACCAGTAGACAATTACAGACCCACCACCTATACTTGGTCCATACGACATAATGATTTTTACGAGGCTATTTATTCTCAACAAGATGGGTTCTGTAAGTACGCTGTCTAAGTGAAACTGTTCCTTTATCATGCGTACAGCTAGTAAAGTGCCGTTTCTCGGAATGTTCCCAAAGTGGGAATGTTCTTGTTGTAAAAACTGGCTGGTTTTTTTAAATTTATTTTTCATAAGGTGTACATGATGGACTAATGTTATGGGCGATATCCTGATCCCTTATCACCATAAGGTTCATCATATCCAGCTTACAACATCGTATCGACAGTGGCTGCAAGTTGTCTTTGATTACTTGTGGCTCTGCCCACCCCATTAGGGATTACGGGCGTGAGTTTATGTATGTATGTATGTATAAGGTGCAAAAGTCCAATCAGTTTTTACAAAATAATAGATTAATAGAGTGGTTGCACTTAAGGCCTTCTGATTACGTGCCGTTACTGTAACAGACCACAAACACCTACAAAAACATCAATTTTATAATTATGGCGACTAATGGTGCATAATTTCACCACTGTTTACAAATAACTCGTTAGCTCAGTGACTGGTCTTTTGCTCTTTCTTTGCACATCCATCGCAAGATGAACTAAGTACCCACACCTCAGCGAGCTTTTTGTTAGACCAGCGTGATAGGTGGTGAGCTTTATAGCCTTCTATAGTAATCGAGCCAACTTTGTTACTGCATTTAAGATAAATTAGGATGTATATCAAAATGTGCTAAGTTTGGTGGCGAACTTTCATATTATGATTTCGTGAAAAATTGGGTTCCGACATGAAAAAAGATAGTTCTAGCTACGAAGATCAAGTTACCTCGTAGCTAGAACTATCTTTTTTCATGTCGGAACATAATATGAAAGTTCGCCACCAAACTTGGCACATTTTGATATTCATCCATTAGTAGCTCATTAGTGCAAGTCTGGTGCGCCTTTTTCCCAAAGTGAGCACATTCCCAGGTACGGCACATGACTGCGTACAGCTCATCAATTAGACGTAAAATGCTATGAATTGCTCTTCTTACCGATAAATTTGTTTTATTGGTCGGCTCTTTAATCGAAACGCTAAGCCGCTACCGTCATACGACTTCGATGCATACTTCGCATACTGACCCTTTCGGTAAGTACTAATTGAATCGAAATCGCTCCAACGATATTTGTTGTCGTTAGTTACTTAACACGTATGAAAATATTTTTATTGGGTTTCTGTGAGAAGAAAGCTGCATTTTTCGTCCATGGATCTTTATCGAAATATCTTAGTGTAGCTATGTCTATGCATCACACATCACTAATTTAAGAGCCACGCTCTTGTCATTGTAGCATTCTCCATGCTACTTTTTAGGGGAAATACGGCAGTCGTTTCCCTCTAGCCTTCCTCCCCGCAGTATTCTGTCTGACGCGAGTGGGATAGCGCCTAGAGCACTAACAGTTACTGCTGCCTTCTGTCAGGTTCCAGGTCACATTGTGACACGCTTCTTCCGTCCTGCTATGATACACTGACAGAATGGTATTTAGGTACTTACTTACCCTACTGTGTGACAGTAAGGATATGTCCATGCAAAATGCAACGGAATACAAAATAAGAAAAAATAAAATAAGCGAAGACAATTTCAGCAATGTATTTAATTAAAAACGTTTTTGTTCATGTAACGAAAGTTTCTTTTTACTTAAACAAATTATAACAAAAATCAAACAACATAAATGGCTTATATACGTTCCACAGCTGGGCATAAGCCTCCCTCCCTCAATCAACCGGAGAGGGTATAGAACATACTCCATCACGCTGCTCCAGTGCATTCATGTTATACTCTACATTTTTTTTTGCTTTTGTGAGGGCATAAGTCTTCTCTGCAATTATGTTTTAAAATACAAATTTATAGACTTCAAGGCTGTGGAATGCACCAAAACCAACGCATTTCTTTTGTTTTACTTTTTGTAGGCATGCCATACAGGCATTAACTACTTGACCGGACAAATGGGAAGCGCCCAGGGCTTTCACCCGGTACAAAAGTTAAAGACAAGACTGAGAGTGCCCAGTTGGGC
Source organism: Pectinophora gossypiella (assembly GCF_024362695.1). Classification (NCBI taxonomy): domain Eukaryota; kingdom Metazoa; phylum Arthropoda; class Insecta; order Lepidoptera; family Gelechiidae; genus Pectinophora; species Pectinophora gossypiella. Next base: position 12,538,452 of record NC_065407.1, read on the forward strand.
GCAAACCTCGGGTCGATGCATCGTCTGAGAGAATAGGTTTCCAACTAAAATCAGTTGCTTTTTTTAAACGTGTAAATTAATATGGAATTTGTGTGAAAAAGCAACCTGAGACGTCATAGAAAAACGTGACAAAATGTCGCACTTATTATTACATTTTTCTTTATTAAAATTCATAAGACAAATAGAAAATTAAATTGTTTTTTGTCACCTTTAGATTTGTGTTTATTTAGTAATCAGAATTTCATAATTTATCTTTGACCTAGGAAACTACCCAATTATATTTCGAAGGATTAATCAACCCTAATGGGCTGATAGCGAGAAACGCCGGTTAAGCGAAATCCACCTCGTCGATTCAGGACCCTAACAATGTATTGAAACAGAAACACAAAGAACCATGTGTACTAGACAAACTATCGAAAAATAACAAACAATGCATGCCGCCGTAAACTTTCGTTTCATTACTATTTTCACGTATTCATCTCATTACCGCGAAGCTGTATTACTGCTCGTTGTTTCAGATTGATTTATGTCTTGCAATTCACTCGCTTATTACTCTAATGCTGTGGTTAAAATAATTGTAATTTAAATATATTATTCTTAACTTTTTAAACCATTGTATGTAACTCGTTTGTGCACTAGCGTATTGTTCATTTAAGTTTTGTTATTGTTTTCTGTTAATTTCGGTTCAATAGTTAACGCAATCTATGATATCCTGTTATTGGCTAAGACACACTATGTAATTTAGATACTTTAACTTTACCTGTAAAACTGCTGTTGGATATCTTATGAATAAAATAAAATAAAATAAAAAATATTTGTATTTCTATCCCATAACGTAATTACTCAAAAACTTATCGCATATTAGATTGAAATTGGGCTTGTAACTCGCCCAGTCATCTCTGGGGTAACTACATCTAACCCCGTGATTTGTACCGGATATGACCTGCGGGGAGGTGCTAATGGGTTCCGTCAATAATAGTGTTGTTTTTTTTTATTTCGATTATTCATAATCGATAAATTGCAGCCCCGTTAAGGCAAGAGGGTAAAATAAATCAATGGAAGGGTAGCGGTCGAAAGTGCAACAGGGTTAACTTGTATGTATTGTTGGCGTGATCTACAAACATAAACCATTGTTAAATAATAATTTGGGAAGAGGGAGGCCACCTAGCACAAGCAATGTATTCCATATTGTTTGGCGATGTGACTCAGCCTCTGATTTTATAACTAAATAACTGCTTTGCAGGAAGACTAAAATTGTATTGAAGCAAATTTGCTATTAAATATTTGATCACAGGTTCCAATCCCAGAACGGGCCAATGATTTTCGAATTTGTTTTCGGATTCATGTTTGGATTATAAATGATTATCACGTGCTCAGCAGTGAAGAAAACATCGTGAGGAAATCCACATTTCATTGAGATGGTTTTTTCTTCGCGGGTTTGACAGTCAGACAGGCAGTCGCTTCTGTAAAAAAAAAACTGGACCTGTCAAATCTAGGTAAGCGGACCACGTGAGAAATGGGATAATACTAGGGAGATGATTATGATATTTGATATTTGTTGACATTGTTTTTGTATTCGCAAATGTCAAAAATATATTGCTATTTAAATGAATTGGTACAACCTGACCTTTTTAACCATTGCCTAATAAAATATAATTATTGTATTTTTTTAAGTAAAAATTGTAGGAGACGGACTTAAAGTAAGTCAGAGTACAATATAGATTTTTTTGACGAGAATAATGTTATTAATTAGATGCAATTTTATTACAATTCGATTTTTATCAATTCTTAGTTACAACTTTTATTGAACAAAACTAACACTCAGTTTGAACTTAATATCGCCTGTGTTGAAATGTCTTACAAAAAAGCTCTATTTCGATGCGCGTTTCTTTTATTAAAAACAAACATGAAATATATACCATTACAATACCTTTAAGAATAACAAAAAAGGCGTTATAAAAAGTTATAGAACATTTTGAAGCCTAAATAGGCCTAAATAGCGTCAATAACTTTCAACAATACGACTAAGTAACTTGTTACATCGCATTATACAACTCTGAGGGTTTCCAATAAGAAAACAACGGTGACACAGGGATGAAAGAACCCCCATTAGCTATATCCAACGTTAGTAATACCACCCACACGTGCCTAATACGAGTATGTCGTTGTTTATTTTTTTTCGAGCCGGCTGTGGTCGTGTGGTTGAACGTTGGGCCTACGATTCGGAGGTCCTGGGTTCGAATCGCGGGGTGTGGGATAGTTTGATTAGGACATTGCAGGCTGATGACCCTATTGTCCGAAAGTAAGATGATCCGTGCTTCGGAAGGCACGTTAAGCAGTCGGTCCCGGCCACTTTTTACCTTTTTTTATGATTTTATTTACTGTACTATTCAGCTGTTAATCTTCCTAAAAGTAAATAAGTAAATCAATTCCTTTCAATAGAACGGTGAAGTGTTTTTTTTTAATTCTGGAGTTTTTGTTTATTTACGCCTGCTATTTGTTTTATTATTGTTTTATTTAACAGAATAATAAAAAATAACTAATATTTTTTTTTATTAGGTAACGCATTGTTTGTCGATGCCGATATCATAATTATATGTTTTGACAGCATTCCCATAGTTTGGCATTGCGTGTTTCACCCTTCAGTCTCTTGGTAGTGTAGTGTATAATTTGAACTTGTCATAACAAATGTCAGTTACACACCTCCCATAGAACAATTAAGATGAAAATAAATGTTTGTTACCACTGTATTAAGTGACTACTTTATTTTGGTCAGTCGGCATTCATTCAGTGCCACAAAAACGTCTCGATAAAACTAATGAAGTGTTTTTTAATAAAATATTTGGTTCTTGATGATCAAGTTGGTATCTACTTTATTCTACTACCATAGTGTAGGTTGTCAGGGTTATTATTAAGCCGCTAAGGGCTCCTGATATAGGGGCTACTTAGCTTCATCAGTAGGTAGAATCTATTTTATTAAAAATACGTTACGTTTCTGGTAATATTATTTCGACAAATATCTATAAAATATTTGTCTGTTAACGTGGTAACTATGATAAGTGTTTATTAAGTTCAGGGAGAACTTTACACAGCTGTGAGATCAAGTGGGCTACTAAAGTAGTAATAATAATAATACCCATACCTCTTCAGAGAGATTAAAATATATATAAAAATAATAATTAATATAAAGAAAAGTAAAATTAAAATACAAATGTTGAATCGGAAAGAAATTTTCACTGGCATTTTTACGTAGTGAGTCACATTCTCAAATAGAACCCTTTTTGGTTTAATGGTAAGTACAGAGTAAAATTATGTGCTTACAATTATAAAATTGAATTCTTTTATTTATTTTATTATTAAAATATACTGCTACTAAGTTTGTCTGGCCAAATGCCATTTGTGGCATATCAGAAATCATAAATCAGAATCATTTATTCATCCTAATTATCATGGATGAACTTGTTGAAGCTCAATGTAACATAAATTGTCTACAAACATAAACCATTGTTAAATAATAATTTGGGAAGAGAGAGGCCACCTCGCACAAGCAATGTATTGCTTAAATGGTGTGCTTCCACAATTTGTGAAAAAGGTTTTTGGAAGACAAATAAAATATTTTTGTATTTTTTTTTTGTATAACTACAATAAGTCACGTAAAAAAGGAAAAATAAAGTAGTAGTGACGAGCTTTCACTACACAAGTTACATCGGAAATTGAGTGACATTCCCTCTTTTGAGCAATTACTCGCTGCAAATAAAACAATTAGGGAAATATAAAACAAACGAGAGATGATGAAACGTGGGATTTCGAGGGTGGACAGATGATTATGGGAATCCTATCATCTGCCGCAGTTACGGTTGACTAGTGTGGGACTGTTCGGCCGTTATGGATGTACGTAATGATAACGTATACGCATGGATTGATATATAAAATACCTAATCTTTAACTAAAATTAAAATTTAGACAATATGAAAAATAAAATATTTACTAATGAAAGGGTAACGACCTCCGTAGTCCAGTGGTTGAGCGTTGGTCTCACAATTCGGAGTTCCTGGCCTCGATTCTCGGTGAGGACATATCACAAAAAATACTTTGTGGTCCCTAGTTTGGTTAGGACATTACTGGCTAATCACCAGATTGTCCGAAAGTAATATGATCCGTGCTTCGGAAGGCACGTTAAGCCGTTGGTAATATACGTATAATTGTAGTATAATAAATATATACAAAGAATTATACTTATAAATAATAATAATAAAATATACTTACTCAATATTTAAACATATAATTCTTAGAGGTTCAGAACGAGGGTTATTTTTATTTACCCTCAATCTCATATTTGGCTTAGTCATGCTTCATTCATCTCCATAAAGAGACCCCGAGCTCCTTGTTATCGAGTAACTTTTGACTTGGTAGCCTTCTGGTTGACCAAACTCATTGACGCTTCCACCAACTGATATTAATTTCATATTCGAAATTCACCGTCTATAAATCATATGCGTAAAAGATTGCCGACATCGTTCGTACAATAGACTACCTGATCCAATATGAGTTGATTAACGATTTGTTGAGTGACTCCTATTCATCGGAACGTCAAAGGGTGAACATATTAAGTATTAATAAAGAAAATGTTTTACATTAGTTCAAGCATTGGATGCGATGAAAGGCTGAGCATTCCTTCAACGAGGTGTGATATATTGAAAGGATGCAGTGTGAGATAGCGGTTTATTGTATCAGTTGAACATAAAGCTAGATCGAAGAAAAATTGTATGGTAACGATGTGATATGATGGTGGATTTTGTTGACTTTCTGAGACGTTCTGGGGGTTATAAAGGCCACATCGAAGCATTTAATCTAAAAACCAATATTGCTACTTCACATTTGCGCATATCAAAATAAGCATTGTCAACAAAAGTCGAATATTGGTGCTAATTCCTGTAAATACCATCTAATTTTATTTTAAGTTATATCTGTCATTTTCTTATCCACCGAAAAGGAAAGGGACGGGTAATCGACAAGCATAAAAATTATGGAACACACGTCAATTTTAAGCACAAATATAAACCAACCGTCTAAAAATTTTACATCCGTCAATAACCCGACACAGTTAAGTAGACAGCACGTCAAACGGATTGCATACCAGGGACGTACCTTTTGATTCGCCCGGGTTATTCATTCATTTACTCATTCTTCCTAAAATTAAGAGCTGTGAATCATCCGTCCCTTTCCTTTTCGACGGATATGAAAATGACGGATATAACTTAAAATAAAATTAGGCGGTGTCTGCAGGAATCGGGGCCATTACAATACTTTCTAGATTAATTGCTTCGATGTGGTCATTTTAGTACCTGCTCTGGTACATGTGGTTCACCAACTTTACAAGGATAAAGATTTATGACGACGTAAATATTTGTCATGTTGAAAGATATTGTATAATTGTAAAGTCTTTGATGAGAGTGGAAAAAGCGAAAGTGATGTGTCAGGATCGTAGCAAGTGGAATTCCGTGGTGTCTGCCTACCCTAACGGAAAATAGGCGTTATCTTATTTATGTATACATTTATTTATTTATTATTTATATTTCACGACTTTACAGTGCAGAAGCGCCAGTGCGCCGTGAAACTTTAAATAATTTCAATAATAAGAAACTTCAGTGTAAACAATATAAAAACATATTTAATTTTCACACATCATTCATCATATATATATATGTATGAGATGTAAAGACAATGAACTTTTGATATTGAAATATAGTCGGCAAAACACCAAAGAAGGGCTCAATATGTAAAGCACCTAAGCCAAGTTTCACACGTTCACGAAACGCAAACACAATATCGTCTGTCTTGTAAAACTGGGAAAATGGCTATCGAGCATTGTATCGTCTGGAATCGGGCAGTGTCGTGGATGTCGTGAGTGTCTGGGAGTGTCAGCATGTCGCCGCCACCTACGGCCGGCGTCAACGTCTGTGTCAGCCAGTGTCAGACACCTACACGACACATCCGACACTACGACACTGATTGTCAGCATGATAGCAGACCTCTGATTCCATTTTGTATTGTAAACATTCCCAATCGAAGATCGACTGATCCATATTCGAATTTTAAGACGCCCGTGTGCGTATCATTTCGCCGCTTCAAAACAAAAGCTTTTTAAGTTACAGTTAAATAAAAATGCGGACATTGTAAGCATTTATGTTCTCGTTTATAATTGAAAATCATTAAATGCTTCTTAATCGGAATTTATATTAACAAGACTTTCATCCACTTAAAAATACAAAGCAGCTGGTATTCTATGTAATCAATTAATTAAATAAAAAATGTCCCAATCACATTGACAGCATGCAGAACAAGTTCATAATGAGATAACGTCTCTCATTTAGTACGTCATATTTCACGTTTCCCTTTAGGGATGTTATAGCGAGGTCAATAAATAAGTCTATTCAGGAAATTCGGCTCTATTGCCGACATAGAAACAAACAAGCAGGGTTTATAGATTTACGATACCTCGTTAACTGAGGAGATAAGATACGCTTAAATAGATAATTAGTATTGTTTCCGTGTGGCGGCTATTGTGTAACTTTATTTTACTAACGTTTAAACCTGCTATCGACTGCAATGACAGCTGAAGTATGGCTGGCATAAATAAAGACAAAAACGAATAGGGCGGGAGACCGTTGATTGCCAATAAGCGCAATAAACGAACTTGACGCGTTTGTATTTTAATCTGATGGGTGTGAAAAATAATTTTGTCGAATTCTCGTTTGTGGAGTACCGTTGAGGCGCGTGGCCGGCGCGCGACTCGTTTAAGCCATACCTTAATTACCGCGCGGCGTTATCGAGTAAGAATGTGCACACGCGACAGTGGTATTAATTTTAATGAAAGAAGTGTGCGCCTGCGTAGCACCTGCCCACTGGTCACTGGTCGGCTTACTGAAAATACGCGCAACGACGCGTGGAGACGCCTTCGTCGTAAATTCTTTCCTTGTATTTTTAGTTACGGTTTTCGATAATATTTTCACTGACTTGCTACTAAATTGTTAACCAATTTTAAAGTAATTAAGATAATGATTCGTAAATAAATAGCACGTAATTTTGACCAAATCATTTAATGCAATCTGAAACTTGACTTTTTATTTTTAAATTAATGAAAAGATTATACTTACATTACTAATTGGATGTCTTTGCATGTCTACTGCCCGCCACTACACATTTTTATCGTAGGTAGGTATTTTTAGCGTTTTGGAACTCCAAACAAGAGCGTGTGCTAATTATCTCCTCACTTATTTTAATTACTTTTACTTTACAAGACAATTTTTAATAATATTTTAATTTATTTTAAACAAATTCCACATCAATTGTCGACTCTACATCTTTCTTTTAATAGGTAGTCAATTAGGTACCTAGGCGTATCAAAAAAGTTCGCATTATTACACAAAGTAAAGATGCCCTTAATAACATTTTAATAAAGTCCTATGTTTACTGTATGCGGTTTTTCCACCGGACAAAGGATTGTTCAATAGCACCTCGTTTTATACTATGAACGAGTTTATTGCAATGATCAGAAATTGACCATAAATATACATAGTGGTACCATGTAACTTCATTACTTATTGGTATACAATATTTGCGTGAAAACTGGTTTTAGTAGAAATTTTAATTACTCAAAGTCATATGAATGAGCAATGGTGTATGGAATTCAACAAAATGAGTCCGTACTTTTAGGATAGGTTCATTGTTACAAAACTATGTGTTTATATATCTTGTTATAAGCAATTACATTTTATAATAAATAGATATAACATTGTTTTGTTCGTGAAAATAAAGTTGCAAAGCAGTTTAAAATCAAACTGTTTAATGCAGTCAATACAAACTGAAAAGGCTTGAAAAGAAATTATTTATGAGGTAGAAAGCACAGTTCAGGGCAATAAACGTATACTTAAGTATATTTAAATAATAATAACAAAATTATTTATTTACCAGACAAAATAAAAAAAAAAATACATCCATTTGCATTCTCTCGGTCACAGATAATATAAAAAAGTTTCTGAGCTCTAGGGTAAATAAAACTGTTAAAGTGATGTGAAATTTATCACGACGAAGAAATTTCACAGTTCGTAGTCGATATATTTCGCACAGAACACCAAACAGAGTAACTTATTCGTAGTCGATATATTTCGCACAGAACACCAAACAGAGTAACTTATAATAAATGTTTTATAGGGAAAGGAGTTCTATTTTATCTTACTTATTATACTAAAAATGCTGATATCTATAATTAGTTATTAAAAATTGCGTATTTCATCTTTAAATTGTGTATCGTAATATCGTTTGGCAAGCGCGAATATCTTTACTCAAATACTTCATTTACTGTCTCGTATTCGTATGGTAATGCTATTTAATTTATGATTTGGCATACTTAGCTATTGTAAATTTGTTCGCTCATATGTTGGCTATCATCATTACTTATTGGCTCGCTCGCTCAAATAGAAGCGTGGAGAAAAAATATAATGTAAGGTGTAAGTTATATTAAAGGCTTACAAGTCGTGAGCAATTGCTTATATGTTGGCTATGCAATCTTTGTTAGTATTTGCATATTCCTGTCATGGACCAGGTCGTAAGTTCTGCACTATAGTTTATTTAGAAGATAATATTATAATTGATAGGTAGTAGATTAACTGTGAGGTGTGGGTACTTAGTTAATCTTGCGATGGACCTCTGACTACCCCAATTAGGATATAGTCGAGAGCTTGTCATTATTTTTTTAGTAACAGACAAATTATGCATCTTTTATCTTAGTTTTGGGTTTAAATGATGACCCTTTTTATTGCACCAAGGCACAATTACATCTTCCACCCTTTATTATTGTGATCAAAATAAACAGATGCAATATAGGTAGCAAAATAGTTCATAATGTGATCCAAATATCAAGCAACAATTATTTTTATATATACTTCTGCCATTACAATGTATTTCGGAATAATTATGTATCCGAGTAATTATCACGGTAAAGCTGTACAGTCATGAGTAATATAATGTTCCCACCTTAGGACTCTGTCGCACTAACATATTTGACATTTAGTGAGACTTACAGTTCAATTTGTCAAAAAAGTTAATGTGACATGGTACCAAAGTGTATACATATTAATGCTCGTGACCGTACAACGCCATCTATATTGTTTTTGGTGAACTTAGACTGGAAAGTTCCTCATTTAATGTTACTTCATTTATTAGTACTATACTAAATAAATCGTACGAAGTTATAGTTTATATTGGTCGGTTAATAGGAGGCACCTGGCGTTAATTTTTCTACCATTATATTACACGTGGCTTAAGGTTCGTAAACATGTCACAGTGATTATTTTAATAGCTTGATTTGTCTTTAAATTAAAGCTTATCTGATTGAGTTGGCAATTGTACTGTTGCTCATATACAGAATATGTTCTTTGTTAAGTTGCTTTAGACACATAGAGCGGATGAAGGATAATAGGATTACGAAGGCGGTACATAAGGCAAAAGTTGTTGGTAGGGTTGGCAGAGGAAGGACGTACATTGACCAAATTAGGTATGTCCTTAAAAAGACACGACCTACTTTCTGTGTATATGAAACATTTGGGTACTTTCCTAGGTCAAAGATAAATTATGAAATTGTGATTACTATACAAAGACAACTCTAGAGGAGACATTTTTTTCTTTTTTCTATTAAGTAATTATTTTTAAAATGTAATAATAAGTGTGACATTTTGTCATGTTTTTCTTTGACGTCAAATTGCAATTTATTTGTTAATTGAACCATGTCAGAGGCCTTTGGGCTAACAATAGAGTTGATGAGATCGGTCATTGACCTCTTAGCCCACATGGTAGATGTTTGTATCATTTCGTACTGTTTATTTCAGGTTGGTATGAGAGAGAAAGAAAAGATCTTTATAATAAATGCCAATAAACAATATAAGTAGGTTGATTAACCGAATAATTGTAGGTAAAAGTGACGATTAGAAAGGGAAGTCAATATTTTCAGTACCAGAAGAAAGAGAGGCGTAATCGAAGGCAGGTGTCACAGTACATCTGCGCATGCGGCGGTCAGTAGGAAAGTACCCCCTTCTTGTTCCTAGAAGTTGTATAAACATAAGCAACTTTTTATTTCGGCGAATATGACGAATAAATTATTATTAGATCTGATCGTCTACTCATTTGCCGTGTTATTGCGTGATTATCTATGACAGATGATGTATGATTATATCTAATACCAGTTGTTTAACTTGCTAAATTACTTACAACGGGTAGACTCAGTAATTATCTACAATTCTATTGCGTATCATAATAACGTCCCGTTTGTGTAAAATTATTAATACGAGTGCGTGGGAGTTGGTGTTTTTTTTTATCCATATTTAGGTATTGTGATGTGTTGTACGGTCACGAGCATTAATATGTATACACTTTGGTACCATGTCACATTAACTTTTTTGAAAAATTGAACTGTAAGTCTCACTAAATGTCAAATATGTTAGTGCGACAGAGTCCTAAAGTGGGTACATTATATTGCTCATGACTGTATATACATCCACATACATCACACAACAAAAACGAAAATTTAGTTTTTTTTTGACGTGACTTATTGTGGATTTGCTGCAAATGGCATTAACTACTTGGCCGGACAAATGGGGAGCGCTGAAGGCTCTCACCCGGTACAACGTTTAAGACAACATGCCTGAGGGTGCCCAGTTGGGCGCGAACCTCGATTCAGGGTGTCGTCTGAGAGGAAAAATATTTGAAAGAATTAATCGACCTTAGTGGGTTGATAGCGATAAGCGCTAATTGAGGGAAATCGTCGACCACGCCGGCGGGGTCGGTATCGGGGTCCTGAAGTGTTTGGTGTCGCGAACTGATTGGCCGCCTCTATTTAGTGATTATACGCTACTTTAATGAAATCGCAAATTTAATGGTTATACCCAACAGATTTTATGTAAATAGCCGGTCAAAAATGGATTGTTTATTAAATAAATAAATAAATAAAATAATGTTTATTAATTCTTTATTGCGCGTCTTACCTTAAAACAACTGAAGACGAATGCTTACAAATGTTCCACAGCCAGATATAGGTGTTAAAAATTATACACTGTAAGTAATAAATGCAAACCTTTCCTGGACAACTGAGAGCGGCTTTACACTGCAGGTTTTTTTTGTTAGGTTCACGGGATCCTTTGTTTAAAATGACTTATTGTGGATTTGCCTCAGATGGTACTCAGTCGGCTGGTAAACAGAGACTGCTCAGATAGAAACCTCAGTAAGGAAGCAGACCTACAATAATTCACGTAAAAAAAAAAACAAACAATGCGAGTCGAAGGATCTCCTACAATAGTTCATGTTAAAAAAGATAAATAACATGAGTCGAAGGTCGAATTAGGATCTGAAAATAACGTAACGTGTGTTACCACACTTAATTGGAGTTATTTGAAGATTCTACAATGCGACAGGTTCATTTTGGAAAATAAATTGTTGAACGGAATAAGACTGATGCCGTAAAAGAAGAGCTTTTAATAGAGGCACAGTGAATCCTAAATCTTAATTCTAATAAAGGAATCTGATTGGGCTTATGTCGTTTGGCGTTTTTGCTTGGCGTAATTTGTTGATGTTGGCCCATTAATTTCTGAGAGTAGATGTAAGTAAGTAGTCGTTACAGGAGCCCTGTCAGCGGCCTTTGTCGGCTGAATAATAATCCTAACTCCAGGGTTGATGGGGTTGGTAATCCACAGAAGATCTCCCTACTGTTATCCCGTTTTTCACAGGGTCCGCTTACTGTAACTTGACGTGCCTTTCGAAGCACTGATTATCGTAATGTAAAGTGTTTATTTACATTCAAGAATTAAATGAAGTAAAGATTTTTTTTTACTTAAATTAAACGAAATAGAGCAAGGATTAAAAAATAATTATTAATTTGTCATTAGCTCCCGTATATGGGGACACAGCTGGCTATCGGGCGTGCACAACCGTTTCGAAAGTGCCGTCAATCTCCTGTTAACTCTTTATATAGGCGGAAATTATCAACTTCATTACCCTATATCTTGACGTGTTACTTTCTTTTTATGTTTACCTGCAATGATTGTAACACATTATACTTTAATGTTTACGTGAGATGTGTATTTAATATCACTGAAGCATTTAATTTGATCCTTTTACGCCATGACGCATGTATTACCGAAGGGGTATGTATGAGGTGTATAGCATATACAGCCACTCTTGGGCAGCTATGTTTAAGTCTCATGGAATAGGGGGCGAGCCCCTAATTACTCATAAAAAAGAAATTGTCTTCAATACTAATTTACTTACACAAGTCATGTAGTAGGTTAGTAAAGTAAATATTATCTCTTCTATCGTGTGGGTTGTGAGATGAATAACCAACCCCATCAACCCTGGTGTCAGGGCTATTATTGAGCCGCTAAAGGCCCCTAACACGGCTCATGTAACGACTTCTTACATCAGTAAGTAGTTATCAACGGCTTAACGTGCCTTCATAAATATTATGAAAAGCATGAAAGAAGAAAATAGGTATATTTTCTGAAATTCTTCCGAATAGTGATATTTTAGAAGATAACCGTGGTCCTATGTCGTGGTAAGCAAACTCTTAGGACAAATTGGCATATGACCACGTTTACCTTTTAAATGTCGCTATTCGGAATACTTATACGTAGTGTAATGTCAGTCAGGTAATGAAGATAGGATTTTATGCCTTGAGACAGAAGGTTGCATGTTACTTGTTTTTGTTGCTTGTTGTTGTTGTTTTTTGTTGTTGCTTGTTGTTGTTGTTTGCTGTTGCCTTTAAGTGGAACGGTTTCTATTTACTACCGATTGACGATCATTTTGATGTCGATGTTTATGTTTTAGAATGCGGTATCAAGATTATAAGCATAATCACACACACACACATAATATGCAGTCCAGCTAATGAAACCGTTTAAAAATGTAAGGCTCAACATAATTGTGAAAACTCGTAAACAAATAAGTACTTTACTTTTAAAATAGTCCTATGCAGCGACGAAGCGTGGAGTATGGAAGTATTTTTAAAATCTTGTACTTACAAATAAAACAACCGTGCTACTCGTTGCGCAAAACATTATTTTTTTTATCATAATAAAAATAAAAAGTAGGTACCTAATGTTACTGCTACTTAGTCCCAGAAAAAATAAAAACGTACGCACATAATTCTGAATGACATTATACTAAAGAGTACTATTACCGTAAAACTTACTTGCTGATTCGATCCAGATAGGACGACAGAGGTTTCAACAGGTCTACAAGTTGTAGCATTGCGGTTATTATTATTCAACCGTTGAAGAATTTATTCTTTAATTGTAAACGAATAAGAGTCGGTCAGGAGATGTTCTGGGTTTGTAAAGTGAATAAGAATGTTGTAAATAGTGAAGGAGTACGAGTGATAATGATCGCAAGTCAGTTAGCAGACACAAGCGAACATGCGCAGGAGTTCGTTTTAGTTTCTTTGTGTAGTTGTCATTGTCATTGTATTCAGTTGAAAGTGTTATGATCGTAAATATTACATTGCTTGTTGTCACATTCTTCTTTTTTTTTCATAGTTCAATCGTATCTTCACAATTGTATTTTTTTTTTCTTTATTACATACACATACACATAAAAAATAAAGTAATGTTTGTCGAATATCTATACGATCTCTTTTTTTTTGCATCATACACATTATACAATAAATTTATATAGATACCTACCGAAAACATTAAATTTAATTTATGTGTTTACTACAGAATACCTACTCTACTTACATCTTTAGTATGTTCGCCACATAATGTTTTGCCAATACATTTGTATAATATTGATCGAACTGTCACAATCTATTTAAAATCAGTCAATCAATCGGTGAATTCAAGGTTTTCTTTGTTTATTTACTTATTTTGATCGGTTCTTACTGATTTTTATTCTGTACAGTTTTTGTTACTTTTCGTTGAAAAACACACAGAATATTTAACAGAATAACGTTGATAACTGCGTCGTTTCACGGTATGTACCTACTACATATAACACCTTATTATACCTTCTGCAAAACACAACAAAAAGGAACGTTTGTTGTATGCGCCTTTCGCGTCAATTCGAAACCATTAACAAATTTAATCAACTTTTTGCTGTTTCTTACTTATTTTTTCAAAAACACGCACTTACACAATCACCCTATTCACGCACTCCAGCTTTCTTTATCAAACATTTTCTTTTATTTATAATTTTTACCTACAACATTTCACAATTCTATAACATTTCGCCTACAAACTTTACCGACATTTAGCCATATGGCGTAGGTCCGCGTAGTAAGTTGCTTCTGATTATACTCTATATCTACCCCGTATCTACCATCTACGTAATGTTAACTGCTAGTCAGCTAATTGTTTTGTTCTAGGGCGTTCCCGCTTAAAGCGCGCGAGGGGCAGGCTCGAAAGCCCGATAGACTCGACCCGATTTATATTGCGAAGCGTTAACAGATATATCACCACCTAAAGCGTTTGTAGGGTATGTTACAAAATGTGGTGGTATTGGGACGAATGTAGTATCACAAAATTACAATAAACATAAAATAATTTGTCAAATGAAATAAATCCAATGTACTTAATTGATTTACGAAAATTGTCATCAAAACCAATAAAGGACTTTCGAAGCTACGTTTTGATTTTTCTTCGTTTAACCTCCTAATTTCTTGGATAACAGACATGTGCATGTTTTATCTTTGTTTCTGGGAATAAGTGATGACTCCTATTATTACACCCAGGCACAATTACATCTTCCACCCATTATTATTCTGATCAAAATAAAGAGAAGCAATATAGGTAGCAACATAATTCTAAAGATAATGTGATCCAAATATCAAGTAACAATTATTTTTTTTATATTCTTCTGCCATTACATTGTATTTTGGGAAAATAGGTAATTATCACGTTAAAGCTGTACAACGCCATCTATATTGTCTTTGGTGAATGTAGCCTGGAAATTTCCTCATTGAATCTGCGCCTGACAGTGGCTCTGATACCGAGTAAGATTCTATCTATTTGAGTGTTGTCATACGTGTGCAAAACAAAAATTTCTTCGGCTAAAGTCACACGTAAAATACTTGTCTGTCATCTTTATTACTCCAGGTAGACAAAAAATCGACAAAAACACTGGATATTAGTGTCTTAATATAAACATAAAGTATCTACTAGAGTAGCAGGTTACTACCTCATTGACTATAATATGTCCATCATGTAAGATGTCATGGCATTGCAGTCGCTCGGTATGATAAGCAGAGTATATTATTTTTTAAACAGACACTGGGAGAACACCTTATGCTCGTTTTGTGTCTTATTTCATCTACATATATTATGTCAGCAAATACTTGAATAGTGGAACATAAAATGTATGTGTGAAACATTATATTCCAAAACCAGCCAATTTAGTTGGGAAATGAAACAGTTGGCAATCATTATTTTTTAAGGGATTTTTTTGGGTACCGAAATATTGCGTACATTTAAAAAAAAAAATTATGTAAAGTGGTATAGTTTTCAAACTGACTCCAAGTAAGTGTTACTTGAGTGTTGATAATCCAATGTTTGCTTTAGCCCGGAGGCTCGGATTGAGCCATTTAATTTTATAACTCAAATCTAGATAAAATGAGACGCCTCGCCGCCTCTCGAGTGTGCCTTATGGCTGCGTATGTTTTGTTTAATGTGTAACAATTGGTTTATAATTCGATTCTTCTTGTTTTCATTTAAGTATAAAGTATGTCGTAGTTATTTTATACGTATAACATCAGCGCCGCTGCATAATATGTTTTGAGGATTTCTGTGCCTCGCTTTCAGTTCTACTTACTTTTCTCCGTAAGTACCTACTGATGAAAATAAATTAATAGATAAAGAGTTATGGCATAATATTATCATTTTTCATTCATATTTACTTAATTTCACACTAGCGAAGACTTGTCAGAATTTATTAGAGTAGAATATTTTTAACATAACATAAGCCCCGGACTAGGTATATCCCAATTTGGGTGGTCAGAGGTACATCCATCGCAAGATGAACTCTGTACCCACGCCTCACCGAGTTTTCTGGTGGTGAGCCGTATCGACGCGCGCCGTCTATAATGTTCGAGCCAACTGTGATAGTGAAAACTACACTTAAGATAAATAACTCATTATCAAAATGTTTACAATCTTGATAAATTTTATAAATGAAATATTTTTGTTCTCCCTAAGCATTGGCATGTTGAAAAATCAGTTTAATTTATCCAAGGCTGCCAACATAACAATGATACACAATAGAGCGGATAATTAAAATCATATCCTTTGCCCACAATGCGAGCCACCGCCGCTGGCTGTTCAAATGCAAGTTTAAAACAAAACCAAATGTAAATGTATCACCGTGGGATTGAAGAGCGAATTTTGATATCTCAATCTGTGGGGGTCAGACGCCGCTATCACGACACCCTTCGGTGGTCACGATGCGATGTCGGCTTATTAATTATTATCGGCCGATATTACCTACACTAAAGGATGTTCGGGACTGTAGTTATAGTTGTGACTTGGTTTTAAATTCACAATCACAAAGCCCTGCCCGGAAAGATGGAGTATTTCAAACTTTTGAATTAACTGTGGGTTTCAAAATTTGAATTAATTTTGGATTGAAAATTCAATCCACAGTTAATTTATCCACACAATTGAGTTAAGTGTGGATTGAATTCACAATACACAGTTATTACCTAACTTTTTTTTATTTATTTTATGGGTAGGTATAAGTACGGTCCTGTTTAAATAATTTTGTTTTGAAAAAACGCCAAAGAGAAAGCGTGGTTTATTGATGATTTTAAGTAACATAATAAATCGTAATTGCGACTCTTTATAACATTTGACATAATGTTACATGTTTGCACAGTAGGAACTAAACGGTAGTGGCAAGTCTCAAGCCCTGTTTTCATTTAACATTATAATATTTCAATAATTAAGAAGTCATGTTTGCTAACTGGAATTTTGCGTGCAACATGTTGAATGTCAAGTAATTCTTATTAATTGAGCCAATTTTTGATAAAATAATTTATGGAAGTAGTTGCTTAACATGGCAATTTCAAGAAACAAATTTTCGTCATTTTCAGTTTTACGTCGTTCGCAAAAACTGATATGCATACCTACTCAATTATTTTACTTTTTTAAGATACAAGTCAAAACTTTGTTATTTATATAAATACTAGATATACTTACTTAGAAAGATAAATTATAAAATGCTAATCTAGAAATAGAAGTCAGTCTAAGATGATAAAAAACAATTTCGAATTATTTTCGAAGTTTATTCATGAATTAAGTAACAATGAGTACGACGTTTGACCGCTTTTTATTTATTGATGACGTCACAGGACAGTATTTCCCTCCAAAGAAAGCTTTCGTTTTGATGTTTCGTAAAAAGTACCTCATTAGACTAGATTGTCAAGTAGCTTATTTATATCCGATACCTATATAAACGATTGTTGTGTTATAAGCGATGGACTAAATAGGTATCTGTCACCATACAGTTCATTACTTTGTAATAGTGATCGCTAGTTTGCTTAGGATAATGCTTGCTGATCACATGATTGTCCGAAAGTAGGATGATCCGTGCTTCGGAAGGTACGTTAACCAGTCGATACCGGCTACTATTTACTAAATAAATAGAGATAGAAAAATAGAGAAAATAGATAGAATAGAGATTTGTGTGGTAGATTGGGTAATCCACCTCATAACCCACACGATAAGAAGACGTCTATTTACTTAAGCAAGCATGTAGCGTTAGCGCCTTTGGCAACGCAATAGCGTCCCTGTCACCAGGTTTTAAGGGCTCGATCTCACAGCGTACTTAAGAGAAGAAAATATTCATAGCAGCCGCCGAGCAGACGCCATAGTCCCCCATAGCCCCAGTATCCCGGTCCACTAAACCCAACCCAAAAGCCCAGTTCCCTTTGTCCCCATAATCTGCAATATTCCTAGATGAACCGGGGACTGTCTTTGGGTACACTCCCATAGTGCGTATAGGGATAATCGCCGGTTGGTGTCACATCACATTTAGGTTAACCTGTCTTAGCTTCGGCCCCACGCACGCCTTCCAAAAAGGCCCGCGACTCCATAGGCCCACGACATACTTACATAATAATAAAATACTTTATTGCACACAAATTTACAAAACATTTACGGGATATACTTATTCTAAGGTGGGCAAAGGCGGCTTTATCGCTAAGAGCGAAGAAAAAAAAAAGTAAATAACAGTATCTAATGTGTGTATATTTTAATGTTGTAAATGTATAATTATGTGTGTCGTAGATTTTACCTAAATAAACTTTTTACTTTTTTTTACCTAACAAAATACACACATTCATTTTAGGACTTCGTATCAAAGTTATTAAAGTTGTCAGCAGATGACTTGTAGTCTCTAACTTTAAGGCTTTACTATAGATGTGTCATTTCGCTCGCACGAGGCTAAAGGTCTCGGCCCACCAAAATTAAACGCAAGCCGCTCAGGGCTCGGATGCAATAAATTGTATATAAGTGATTTCTGGCTCACTCCACAGTTTGTATACAGATAACTGATACAGATTACACACTTTTAAACTTGATTTATACGTTTTCAATTCAAACAAACATTGTAGCTATACATATATGCTTAAGTATAAGTATAATATTGAGTTTAAGACAGCCCTAAGAATTAGCACGAGCGACATTTTAATAAAAAAATATAAAAAATCAGTTTGATTGAATGACGATAAACGTAGAGAAAAATAAATGATAACTTTATTTACGTAGCTATAGTATAAAGTTAGATTACCGTATATTATTTATATTTACATTTCAACACGTATTTTTCCCTAAAACAAATATGCTCATAGAAAAACTATTTAAGTAAATAAATAGTCTCATTCACACCTCATCACAACCGATCGAAGCAGACAGGAAACAAATTTACCACACTTCTAAACATGACTTTTCGTCTTCAAATTAACTTCGAACAATACCTCTTGCTCAGTAAAGTTTGCTGGTAAAAAAAACGTAACGATGCTCTAAGAGAATGAAATAAGGTTTGAGATCGTTGCTTAACGGGTATATAAAAGATTTAGGAATGTGGTTTCAAAATTGGCTGTGTGACCCAAAGAGATTTAATTTAAAATTTTTTGGTTGCTGGCTGAATTTTTTGGGAGCACGCGACGTCGCCGGCGCCGTGGAGGTTGTATAGGTTAGAAAAAACAAATAAAAATTGTTAGGAACTAATGAGTGTGTAATTTTGTCAGTCGCGGAGGGTGGCTCTCTGCCGGCGGTCGCAACCCTATGCACCCTACCTGAGGCTTCATTACTTCCCTACTGCCGGCATTAATCAAAGATCATATAATCATTATGCTTCATTTCATTACTAAATGTACGTTCGTGGAACAGGATGATGAGGGCATGTTAATTAAAAGGATTTCGGTCACGTTTACTCGTGGCTACTTTATAAAATGTTCTGGTAGTCAATTAAACGCAACCGTACTTACTTACCTGGTATACTATTTAGGCCATAGAATAAAGAATAATACTTATGCTTAAAACAAGTTTTCGCATTTTTTCACTTTTCACTAAGGTATTTCATCTAATTATACACCTACTAGTTATGTCTGTTACATATTTTGAAGAAACGGGCAATTTAAATATTATTTTATATTCTTTTGATTTCTATGCATGAAGGCTGCAAGAAGTCCTTGGAAAACTTGATTGATTAATTTATAAATCCAGTCAGTATGATACATCTAATTGACATAATTTGTTTATAATTATAATTTTATTTTAGACATTTTTCATAAGTACATTTTCTACCAACGATTAAGAGAAAAAAACGCAAAACAACCTCTTTCCTCGCCTTCTTGTAACTTAAACCGACTTATCCGCCATTTTTCCTCGACATGCTACTTGTATTAGTTTATCTAACAGGCAGATGTGTTCAACTTGTTATCTGAGTTGCGTGGGTGGATATGTGGTGCTGGACTGATCTCAATGCGACCCATTGTTGTCCACCCCTGGCCTGCCACGAGCCGATTGTTGCCAACCACTTCCTTGTTTATATTTGTCTAAGTACAGTCAGGTACGTTTACTAGAAGTAGGCATGACGTGTCAAGAAAGACATATTTGTGTATGAATTTCACGAAGACGTCATATTATTGATGCGTCATTTATAAAGTTATTGGTTGCAAGAGGATGAATTATCGCGAAATGTTATTCCAGAAATTATTTTCCTTAAGTCCAAGTGTTAGTTTCAATTCTATATACCTACTTGAGGTTACGTCTGAAGTAAAAAAAAATCTACACGACTTGCATCCGTCGGATTATGACCTATGCAGGGGTAGTTTTCGCTCACGCGAGTCCCTCTCAAATCCATCGTCTACAGGTAATACAAAATCGTTTCACGCGGAAAGCCACGGAAGCTCCGTGGTTACTTCGCAATGAAAATCTGCACATTGACCTAGGTCTGCCAACCATTGCCCAATGGCTCAAATTAGCTTCAAAACGTTTCGATTCTGCTCCGTACCACCCAAATCCCCTGGTAGTTGCGGCTTCCGAATACATCCGGCTTAGGGATGATACTGAAAAGTATCGGCGTCCGAAGGACGTAATATACGATCCCGACTATCCGATTATTCTAGCCATAGAGGCGGCTAATCAGCTTGCGACACTAAACACTTCAGGACCCCGATACCGACACCGCCGGCTTGGTCGACGATTTCTCTCAATTAGCGCTTATCGCTATCGACTCACTAGGGTCGATTTATTCTTTCAAATATTTTTCCTCTCAGACGACGCCCTAAGGTTTGTTGTCTTAAACGTTGTACCGGGTGAGACCCTTCAATGCGCCCCATTTGTCCTGCCAAGTAGTTAATATCTTCTGCGGCAATTCTACAATAAGTCATGTCAAAGTAAAATCTGAAGTAAATACTCCATCACGGCACTGGAGTCCATATTATATTGGTAAAATGTAATATTTACTAAACGTTTACTCACTGTTACTCAATATTATTTTTTAATGTCGTCACCTGTACTATAATAAAAGTACAAGAATATAAAATTGTAACACTATCGTACGCTATTTGCAGAAATACTTAACAAGTAAAAAACTTTTTATTTGACTTTTGCAAACCATTTCTTAGATTGGAAACCATTTTATTAAGACCTTATTAAAAACCCTATATATTTTATATGTATTTCTACTATAACTTTCATAATAATGTCTGTCTATCAATATCCGATCTTGAGGGGAGCCGGGTGAATCATACCAGTTATTTTAAGCCCCACGCTACGATTTATTGGCTCATTTGTACGCAATAAACTAAATTACAAATACGTATATTCAACTTTCTAAAGGATGAATAATCAAAATGTAATTAACCCATATTGGCTCATAGTATCTATTGGCATATAGAATAAGGACATCTGACACAATATCAAATTGGGTCGTGTATTAGGGGCAGAAGGCAAAAAGGAAACCACTGCCCTATTATTCCCTAAAAAGTAGCTACGCCGACTAGAGTGTGGCTCTTAAATTAGTGATGATGACTAGGACCAAGATAAATTATGTTATTCTGATTACTAAACCAAGACAGATCTAAAACTAACGAAAAACAATTTCTTTTTTCCATTTAACTTATTCCTGAATTTTAATCAAGAAAAACGTAATAATAAGTCCGATATTTTATCACTTTTTCTATGACGTCACAGTGTGTTTTTCATACAAATTCCATAGTAATTTCGTGTTTTGATGTATAATAAAAAGTAACTTATTTGACTAGTTGGAAACTAACCTATTCAATTGAAGTGATTGGTCACTTGAAAATTTTCTTGCTCTACATATATTTTCCAATTTTGTCAAGATTTTCTGACTAATAAATGGACTTTTGATTTTTGGAACATTACATGGGTACGTCACCTGTTTCAAATGAATATTAATCTGTCGTATTTTTCATAATTTCTAGGGTATTTTCAAACTTTGGCAAGGCAGTAGAACAACGCACTTTTTATTCAAATTCCTTATACATCTCTCAAATTTACACATAATCTCTACGTTTATTGTCCCATTTAAAGACGAATGAATATTTGTTTAGGGAAACGTTTAAGTGATTTACCTAATTCAAAGGGTTCCGGTGTCATTAACCCGTTTGGTAACAGCCGATGATGGTTGGTGGATTTCAATTTACTTTATTATCTATTTATTTATGTCTAATCTCTGGAAATGATGAGCGATGGTCGTTCGGCGGAACAATGACACAATGGAGTCGTGTTTATACTAAATAAAAAGCAATTGTGTATTTTCCCGTAGGTGCAAAAGCTACGGGTTTTAATTACCGTCTAAGTCAGAACTTTCGTTCTATTTTCTTCTTCGGATTAAGTATGCAAAGTTTGTCTGTAATTCAGTTTATGACTTTAATGGTACGAGTGTCATTAATTACGTGTAAAGGAACACACCATACTGTTATTAAGTATACGCTTATTGATATTCTAAAATTACATTGGATTGGTTTAAATAATTAGTCGAAATATACACAAACGTACTAAGTCTTTATGTTATTTGTATACCATTGTCTTATGTATATACCTACCTATAATTTTAAAGGATTTCTTACAACGTCGATTCCATTCCTTCTTCTGTCCTAGATCTTGGAAAAATTTAAGGTGTATATGATTAAAAGCATTATCTTTATAGTCCCGAATTGCTCCAGCATTAAATGGATCTAATGGGGGACGTTTATCTTAATTTCAGGTCCACTAAACGTTTGAGGTGACCGTAATGGTGTAGAGTTGGCTTGATGACAAAAAACTATCACGTTTAAGCATGAATATAGTTCTTTTTTTGAATATAATAAGTAACTCTAGAATATTTTGCGTAGTGATTCTGTTTTATAAAATGGAAGTTAAATTACCATCGAAAAATTTAACACATATAAGTTACTAGAATGAAAAAGTGCGGTAATATCGTTTGGCAAAGAAACATTTTTAATAAGGCGGTGCAGAACCGCAAATGTCCAAAAACAAACAAAATCTAATTATACCCTTCATGTTCATTCTTTCTAAATTAAATTTGGGCGTGATTAGCTCACTCGAGGCGTTTTCTCTGTTCATCAATCAAAACCTGGTCACGAAGAGTGGAAGGAATATTTACTTCCTAAGCTTTGTCCTTCTCTTACCTACGCATGCTAGCTTAAGTTGGAAAGGGATGGGTAGATCTTTGATTAGAGAGTGGGTAATTTTGATTTTCAGAGTTCACACGGATGCCTCGGGTTCGGTCGGACGGCTGACTTCAGAAGCCCGGGTAATCAATTTTGTACACAAACGGCGGTTATTAATTGATTTTTTTGGTACTAATGATCAAAAATAACATCTGCCATATCAACAGGCTGGTCGTTAGCGAACGTGCCAAAAACACTTTCTTACAAACAGGACGACCTCGTGTGTACTTTATGTTGGGACAGTAAGAGTCATGTTGTACTCTAATGCGGTAAACTTATGATAAAAAACCCTCTCCAGAGAATTTTGCATGGCAATATCAATCTTCTATATAAACAAGCCGATAATGAAACACTGATGATGCATTTTATTTTTTAAAAAAGCGAGTATTTGTCGTGCGACCATTCTTGTTTATTAAGCTCGAAATAACCCCAAATGACTCAGTCTTGACTGTACAGTAACGGGACCTTTATTTCTTTGAGAAATAAAAACTCTGCATCCAAAAGCTCACACAGTCACATACTTTGTAAGGTAAGAAAATAATTATGTTAAATCAAACTGGATAAAATGTGATAATTTGAAGACATCATAAATTTAATATAAAAAAATATATTGACCAACAAGATCTCAAATTTTGATATCTTTATCCAATACAGCAGTGCGTTTGTCATTCGTAACGGATAATAAAACGCCGATTTACATATCGCATATCGAGTGATTGAGCTAAACAATTGAGATTACATATCGATAAGCGAATCGAGAAATTATTCGATACAAACGATACCTGTACTTACGATTTCGACGAGATGTTGCATCGCTTTAACATTTCCTTGAATCCTGAGTTCGAGGATCCTGTTTTGCATCCGTTCGTACATCAAGATGGCTATCGCAGATAGATTTACAAGAGCTGTCCTCGATGGGAAAACGGTCTCCAATTGATACGAACGAATCATTTATTTATTCCAACTCCGTTAAGGATGAATTTGCGCTTTGAATTGGATTCCAAACTTTTTAAACGATTTCAATTATCGAATCATGATACTTGTGTTAACTTTTAGACTTTTGCCACGTCAGCACATATGAATTTAATTCTCATTTTTTAATTCTTCTTCGATCGTGTGGGTTGTGAGGTGGATTACCAACCCCATCAACCCTGGTATCCGGGTTATTATTGAGCCGCCATAGCGCCCTGACATGACTCATGTAAAGACTACGTACTTACATCAGTAAGTATTAACCGGGACCAACGGCATAACGTGCCTTCCGAAGCACGGATTACCTTACTTTGGACAATCACGTGATCAGCCTGTAATGTCCTAACCAAACTAGGGATCACGAAGTGATTTTTGTGATTTGCCCCCTATCTCCGGATCGTGAGCACAACGCTCAACCACTGGACCAAGGAGGCTGTAATCATGACCTTTAAACATATAACGTCAAATTAATTAAAAAAAAAACCAAAACAGAGACAAAAAGTAGGTCTAAGGGACGCAACATGGCGGCGGAATCAAAAGACGACTAAACAAATAACACATTTGGTTGATTTAGTGACGATGGGACGTTAACTCGATTTGTATGGCTGTCGACACCTATGGGTGGGCGCCAGTCTCCCGCTTGGATTCGATCAGAAACTAGTTTATGGTTAAACGGCTGTCATAAGTATCGTCGAACACGATTTACGATTAGCCAAGAGACAAAATGTAGGAATATATATAAGTAAACTGGCTAATTTTCCTTTACCTTTTATTAAAAGGTATTGTCAACGGCCTCGACGGTCCCGCGGTTAAGCGTTGGGCTCAGAATCCGGAGGTCCCGAGTTCGAATCCCGGTGGGGACATATCACAAAAATCACTTTGTGATCCCTAGTTTGGTTACGACATTACAGGCTGATCACCTGATTGTCCGAAAGTAAGATGATCCGTGCTTCGGAAGGCACGTTAAGCCATTGGTCCCAGTTACTACTTACTGATGTAAGTACGTACCTAGTCGTGATATGTGTCATGTCAGGGGTCTTTGGCGGCTCAATAATAACTCTGACACCAGGGTTGCTGAGGTTGGTAATCCACCTCACAACCCACACGATAGAAGAAGAAGAAGAAAAGGTATTGCCTACTTTTGTGACTTACTTACGTGTCATGAGTTCTTAATTGAAATGTACTCGACTGTCCATAAATAAAATCATACATGCCTTACTTTAAAAAATCTTAAGCTGCTAGCACTGTATTTTCTACGTTTATGGTAGAAAAAAATATGCGCAATTACTTAGTTCTCGAAAAATTATTTTTCCTGCTGACATGTAATAGATTTTTGACGAATTTTGGCATGCCATTGCTAAATCGAAATGTACGTCTCAATTTCTCAAACCGTATCAGTTTCGCTGACACCCCAAAGAGAAATTATCGGATAAAGCATTAAATTAAATATCCCCGTAACCGTGAAATATACATCCTCTGCCTTTGAGTTACATTCACCCTTTCGTTTTCGCGTCGAAACGTACAAAGACGTTTCCGGGTTGCGAATACGATTCAATCGGTCCGCTCAGGAAGTTGGACGGTTCATTAGCCACATATAAAAGTAATAAGTGCACATAAAGCCTTTTGCTGCTGCCGACAATACTCATCTCCTTTGATATAGAGTTTTATGCTCTCGTGAATCATTGTTCATTTCGTGTAGGTGACATTATACATTATCTATGAGTATAACTGTTACGATGAGCAATTTATACCTTAGTTTTGGCAATAAGAAACAAGTTGGCATTTCGCAAGTTTTAAATCAGATACAGGTTGGATCACCCAATTGCCCTAAAGTAGGATGATGTATGCTTCGGATGGCACCGGCTTCTATTTAGCATTTACCTAAGTATGTAGTCGTTACATGAGCCATGTCAAGGACCTAAAGCATCTCAATGGTAACCAGAGTTACCATCAGGGTTGATGAAGTCCGTCATTTATCTCACAACTCATAGGATAGAAGACGATTTATTCATTACATTCTAGCTTTGCTATTTTGCTAAAACTTACATACTCTCACGCAAAATTATGACCATGTATAAGTTCAGATAGCGTAATAAACTAATCCTCATACAAGTTGTTTTTCCACACAGGACGTTTCAATCGCTATCTTTAATTAAAACAGGAGAGTACATCGTTCATCTAGCTCTCTCTGCTCTGTCTGCTCCACTTTTTGTAGGGCGCTGACTAAATTATGTCTTTATATTGACGGTGTCATGTTATCTGCGACCACCATCTCGATTGATCGAGCTCCGTCCCAATAATTTGTACCTGGACTTATTTCCACTGCGGTTTGATCGCGACCGTCCTGTATCATTTATTGTGCATATAGTTATTTGTGATTCGTGACATAGTGTTTGGTTAACATTGTCAGCATAATTAGGTTCTCGTAAATTACAAATTGGTTGATTTTTTAAATTGTTTTTCACAATTATTATAATGTTATCTAGAGCAAAATAAATGCATTATAAAATATATTTCACTGGTGTAACTTTAGAAAAAATCCTATTAGCTTCTTTATTTTTATATCTTACCTAATAAAGTACCTGCTGACCATATGATTCTTTATGCATAGCTTATTAACGTTGTTCGCTGTTTCATCTATCTGTGTGTCTCTAACAGTGGAATGCCGAATACAAATTATTTGGCTTCTTAAGGGTTCGAAATTTTTTCTCCGATCGATTGTTGATTGTTTTGGCCTGCTTCCGGAAGTGTTATTCATTTTATTGTACTTGATTAATCTGTCTACTATTAATGATTCCTGATCATTATCCCTTGCTTCTTTGTATCATTCATTAGGTCACTATATTTAGGTACTAACCTACCCAAATACACGCTTATTTAAGGATTTAACTTAGATACACATGGGCGGGAATGCTTTTAGTTTTTATTAAACATGCACATAATTTAAGCCTTTTTACCATCGCACTGCTTTTAGTCTATCCATGTTAGACACTACGCTACATTCGATTTTAAATACCCATGGGAATTGTGGAGATAATGTTTTGTTTTTTGTTTCATCTTTTGGCAACCATCCCCTATCGAATTACAGGCGCCAGTGGGCAAACTGCAATATTTGTTTAGGTCATTTCGATATCATCGTCAACATTGACCTTGCTCTAAAAACCCTCTTGTAATTTTTGCTTTAATTTTTACTTAGCCTATATTACATGTATAATTTCTAAAGATATGAATCGTTCTAATTTCTCTTTCACTGGTAATCCATCCATCATTCTGACAATAGGTCTAATGTAGGTATTGCTCGTTTTGCACACGTGCTGATACCGAGAAGGGTTTTTGCCAAGTGTTGGATTACACAATTTGACCGTAAAGTGCCCCTATAGATTGCATTGCAATGCACTTCACCCTTTCATTTCATCGCATTGTGCAACAACGTCATCTGTCGTCGGCAATGTCCCTTTGAGTACTTGCCGACATATCAAAATCGTTTGGTTTCGCTAAAATATTGAGCGACTTCCACATGACAATAATTTCCATTGCCAGCGGGCATGTGATGGATTTAACCAGAATCATGCAATGAAACAGATGATATCTACCTATATCTAAGAAAATGTATCCAAATGCTGGTATGTAGAAATACAATAATATTAATAACTTAGACTCGCGCTTGTACTTGCTAAAAATATAAATAAAAAAATAACTTCGGTCGACGATATTATTTTCATTTTCAAAAAGCTTTAAGTACTACAGCTATTAACTGAGTTTTCACTTAACTACAAAGACATAGGTACTTACAAAAAATAAAGATGCATGTTTTAAGGCAGTGTGATAAATATTGAACTCGAACTAGATAGATAGATAGATAGAGATACTTGTATCAGTTCTGATAACGACCCTTCATAGCACATGCCATTATACAAAAACTGAACACCTTGCAAATGTGATCTATTGAAATCATAACAATGATATTTTACACAATAACCCTTTTTCAACAGCGCTACAAATCGGCATTTGTATAAAATATGAATCAGTAATAATACAGATGCATCTACGAGCAAGAGTGTGTCTTCAATATGGGCCAAAGGTGTTCCATTAAAGTGTAGGTTATTAAGGAACGTGCCAAATTCATTCACTTGGAGTCACCTTTTCAAATCGAAAATAAGAGATTGAGTTTCGAACACATTTCAGCAAAGTCTAAGCATGAAGCACCACCTTGCTCTACATCAATTGTTTGCAATGAGGATTATATTACATTATCTTTAAACGTGCTCTGTAATTAAGCACCCACATCGGGACAACCTCGCAGTATTAAGAAAAAAACATTTGCCCCCAGCAGATGCAAACCTTCTGCAAACAGTAAATCAATTTTAAAAGTAATTCAATAACATAATGTTGATCGACGACTAAAAATAATGTATTGCTTCCTTCCACCTCCGAACATTGAAGATCGCTTGAGGCTCGGAAGAACAGGGTAGCGATACAGTTATGTCGAAAAACTGTAACATTTTCTTTCTGGCTGACATAACGGTGCAGTACCGTTCTCTAATATCAAACGACAAAAAAAGTAGCGGTCTATCGTTTTATAAGGATGTTTTGTTAAGAGTGAGTAAAAAAGATATAGTGCTCATACAAAGTTTCATTTATTCCGTTATATCAATAGAGATTAGAGGCACGCGTCTTAGTCGCAGTGGCGGAGAGATCCGGGCACATTGTCGGGAGTTCTTTGATGTGGCTGCAAAAGACGGTCATTTGGACAATGGTTTAAGGATAATTTAGCAAAGCAATCCCAGTCAGGTGTAAATCCGGCCACTTGAAGCACTTTATCTGACCACAAATTTAACGGTACGTGATGAGACTGTGAAATCCATTTTGAAAATGTATCTAAGGTTTTATTTACCTACGACGAGAGGGCTACCTATTTTGTAATGTATAATAGTCGACATAGTTTTAGAAAAGTTTTACAGATAACTAATTAGAAGGAACCGGTACGAAAATTGATACCATCGATCAGTACGGGAGCCCCTCGGACGTCGCTCCAATTACTTTGGTCTTATTAATTGAACCCGAGATTTCCCTGAAGAAGAGACCAATTAAAATGAAGTCATTTGATTAAAGTGTAGGCGACGTTACTTAACAAGTCAACGATAAAGATGATTTCCTCCGTAAAATAAATGTTAACGATATAGAGCGGCTTCTTGTAAAACGAACGACCGAAAAAATGGGCGCACTATCGACACATCGAAACTAATAACACTTTAAAGATTTAGGAAAGAACATAATGTAGAGAACACGTTTGAAACAGCATTACATAGGTAGTTAGTTGAA
Organism: Pectinophora gossypiella; assembly: GCF_024362695.1. Classification (NCBI taxonomy): domain Eukaryota; kingdom Metazoa; phylum Arthropoda; class Insecta; order Lepidoptera; family Gelechiidae; genus Pectinophora; species Pectinophora gossypiella. The sequence goes on from NC_065407.1 coordinate 12,567,985, forward strand.
CCTTTAGTAGCAATTAAACACGAGAAACACCAGTTGAGTAGCTGCCGAATGTTTCTTTTTATCTTTTACTTTCCACGGCAATCATTCATAGAATTAATTTTGATAGGAGCGACGCCTATCCTCAGATACAGAAGTCCATGCTTTTAGCTACTATCTTAGTTTCTTTTAATTTATCCAGTCTGGGAATATTGACAAATGAATCTCCATATCAATGATAATCCTGATCGCTAAAGGTGTTAGTTTCATTCATGTCATAAGGGAGCTTGTTTGTTTTTTTCTCAACGGTCACCTACTGTCCTCTCCACCTTTTGGACCTGTCGTATATCGTCGATAAGAATCTTCAATGTTCTCGAAGCTTGTTGGATTTTTACACTAATTTAGTTGTCCAATTTTGTAAACAAGAAAAAAGTTTGGCGTCGTCCCGTTATATCTATGACTTCACAATTAACACTTGACATGTTATGGATGCTTTTTTTCTGAATGGTGTGTTTTGTCTCTTTAATTGGCCAAGATGCGCGGTGTCATTAAAATACCTATAATGTTCTGTAGTTCCTCAAATGAAAAATATAAATGTAATGCAGGAAATATTTCTCACATTAACCACCGCGCCAATCCTCGAATCGATACAATAGAATTAAGGTAAAGAAAACAAACAAAAACAGGATTTCTGCGTAATCCTCTATTCTTCTCAGCTTAGGCGTCCGTACATTACATATTTGTTTAAAACCAGAGCTGCGTTCAAAAGATACACCGATAAAATGCTCCAAAACTTCCGGTTGGGTGCGTTCTGAATAATTGGTACGCCATTTATTTCCTTCTCGGGAATTTGTGTGAAATTGTAAAGTCGGATACGAATTTACGATCGGTTTTGTGTTGAGATATAAATCTTTCTAATGGCACGAGCGTTTGGTTGTAAGCCGAGGGCGTGCGTGATTGTACGATAGCACAATTAGCCTTTTATTACGAGAAGTGGATGTCACCTATTTTTAAATATAAAATATTGTGTCCATAAGTGTATTGTAATTGCCTGTATTGGTCGAGAACGGACACTGTAGTGTCATTCAATTTACAATTGGTCGCACTTAAATTATGGTCGTCCTTGATATATTTGGATTTATTAGACAACCCACTCTAGAGAAGGTAGTTTTTATACTACCCGATTTCCAATTTTTGAAAACGATTAATGAGAAACGCATCTGCGATAATAATCTTTTGTTGAAATACATTTCTCACAATAGGCGTTAAAAGGAAAGATTTGTTCTAGCAAAAAATCCTTTGAGCCAATTTTACACCTCTTTATTTTTAATAATTCGCAAAATGATCATTATAAAAACTTTTTGCTGTCTTGAAATTAATTTGTATTCACAAGGTAAGAATTGGAAACTGGGGTTTAAAGATACCGTAACTTTCTTGTGCCTAATCCGTGTCAGAATTTCTTGAAGGTAATATTGGGTGTTGTCCGAATTTGTTGTATTCATAAACTGCGGAAATATTTAACCCTTGTCAACAACCCATTTCTGTTGCACAAGTTCAGAATTTCAATTATATTCACGAAATAAACACATCTTTTGAGCAAATCTCTGAAGCTCTTAATCTGATTGTGGTAAAATTGCGTCGGCTTAACACAAATCCAAATCTTCTTAAATCCTTTGAAGCGCTAAGAAAATTAGGACCAGTGAACTAATAACGGTTCTACTTTATTTCTTAAGGTAAGTGTACAAAAACTATGCAAAAAAAAATCACCGTAGTCTATTGACCGTGACGCAACAATTGTTTAGCAGTTTGCCGATAGAACCCTTGAGTCCATCTTGTTGACTTCGACGCGTGAAAAAAATTGAAAGGTCCTTAAGTAGATCGGGCGAAGGGGTCTATTGTGCATATTGTGTAATGTAGCGAGACGACACTGTACGGTGCTCCTCAAATGTGCGTTTTAATTTAAAAGCGCCAAGGTAACTTTTGTTGATGAACTTGAGCCAGAGATTGTACAAGTTGCAGGTAGAACCCTTTTTGCACAATTCGGCGTAACGCCAACAAAGCTAAGCCCAGTTGTCGCTACACTTGTCTCGGCTGTCGGCAAACATTCTCAATTTCACGACTGGTTGACCGCTGAATACATGTAACTAATTTTGTCTATCAATACACATCAAAACATGAAATATTATTACATGCTTACAAACGTGCAATGCTTAATCGGCGTGAAATAGGCGGCTCTCAGTAGCGATATGCTGCGTAACTTTATAGGCGACGCAAATTAATTCTGAAGTTAGGTATGTGTGGAGTGTAAAATAGCCGAGAATAAATGCAATGTAAGAATAGACATTAGACAAAATACACAATTCTGGTAGCAGAGTCCCAAAAACAAAACAAAATCGACTCCATTGATAAAATGAAGTAGCGTAAATAATCAGAACATATGTAAGTATAATATAAAAAGTCACTCTGGTTGAAAATATATACGATATAAGCGAGTTAAAATGTATACTTTGGTACAATAGGCTGCTTGACAACCTAGTCAAATGAGATACTGGTTACGAAACGTCAAAAGGAAAGTTTTCTTTGGAGTTTCTATGGAAATACTGTCCTGTGACGTTATTAATAAAGGCGGTCAAACGTCGTACTTCATTCTCACCTAATTCATAAATAAAGTTCCAAAATAAGTCTACTTTTCGACTTATTTTGGAAATGACAACGATTTTTGATCATCTTAGACCGGGTTCTATTTCTAGATTAGGATTTTATATTTCATCTTTGGCCCAGTCAAATACCCTATTAAACATTATTCTTCTACTCATGGAGTAAAACAGCATTCCTCTCAAGCATCGACAATACAAACTGACAGAGAGATCGATTGTCCGAATTTGAAGCGTTTGTCGATACGAGAGCGGAACCAATCGAATCACAATCTTACTGAATGAACACATAAATAATGCACTTAACTAGCTATTGGGATCGTAAACGAAGATAATAAAACCATCGAATTCTTTATTTCACATCATATTTTTTGAGTTCTTGTTGCAAGTTCTTTCTTAATTGTAAGAAGTTTTGATTAATAACCATAGGGATTTGTTTTACTATTAAACATATTTATAGACACTAGATTAACGCTTGTGATGATATAAAAGGATTCGCTAACACATCTAGGGACATCTAGGGTTAAGAGGTTGGGAGTGGAATTATCTGCCGTCTTCTGTATTTCCGAATGCATATAACCCTGGTACTTTCAAAGCCAGAGTGAATCCAAACGCTCCATCTTAGGCTTCGTCAATCCTTCGGGCAAGTCTGGGGTCAAAAGCAAACCCATCAAATAAAAAGGATACCAGTAAATGCACGTTCGACCATTTTTGGCAACGTCGTAACTAATTATTTTATAAAAGTTCCATAGATATCCTGTACTCAAATCGATATTTTTACATAAATTGCGTAGCGTCATGAGGACGCTTTAAAGTAGCACTGGAGTGAAAAAATACGTAGTGTCTCTATCATTTTCTTTATTGCATTCAAATATGCACCTACGTATGAGTATAATATTATTTTTGATCTGAATGATAAAACAATATAAAAAACACCGCACTAGTTCATCATCATAAGTGAAATGTGCTACGTCATCATTTTCATTGCTGCTCTAATTGAAAGTAAATATCAAGTTTAGATCGTAAGTAGCGTTGGTTATTGTTTTCGAACCAATAGAGCTGGTCACGGATAACACAAACAAAAGAAAGCAAGAGTGAATGAAGTGAGCGGAAGTTGGTTTCTTTTATTGTTTACCGACACATTAAGCTCGTCTTGTTAATGCTGATATACGTACAGAACCTCTTTAAGTACATACTATGACTGTAAAAAAACCCATATTATATCGTACAGCAATCACATTAGGGGCTGCGGAGTGATCCCAAAATTATTTTCACACGATCGATAGGAGGTTCGTTTCCGATCGTCCAATTTCTGGAATATCGGTTGCAGCCACAAATCATTAAAAAAAATTGGTGCTTCAAATTTTTGGACGAGCAAAAAGGCGGCTTGCTTTAAGAGAGGCGTGGTGTAACTCGCCTTTAGAAATTATGGCAATTTTGACACCTTAGGAGTGCTAAGTTTTATCGTGCCCCCTGTAATTTTCGTGGACGTGTGCTGACGGACAGGAGGGACGAAAACACCCGTTTGTACGAGCTTGTACTCCAACATTATACGTGCTTCTCCAAAAGTGCTCCCTGATCACAACTCTCATGTTTCATAATATCATCGTTCTGCAAAGTCATTCGATTTTAATGAGGCGACCTCTATGGATTCCATACATCTAGCGCTCTGTAATTTTTACAAGAATTATGTGAAGGTACTCCGATCGTAATGTTAGTGAAAGAGAAATTTCTTATCGAACGGATAATTGAAGTACTTGATAAATGCCTTTAAACACTACCTTTACACGTTAGGAACAAATAAAAGGCGATTGTAATGAAAAATAAAAGGCAATTATAATAAAAAGTGCTCTTCACATAGAAAGTATTTAGTGATTTCTTTTTAAAAATTTTATACATTACACTTTTAATCTGCAACATTTTTTTTTAGAATATGATACTGCATGTCTGTAACCGTATACGGAAGGAGTAGCTCGGGTTTGGGGCAGAGCTGAGATTCATTTTTTATAGACACAAAAAACAGTAGCAAAAATGAAGAATTGCCGATTGCTCGGGAGCTATTACCGTACTATGTAATTTAAAGGTAAGCCTGTGATTAAAGAAACTCTGCCTACCTGTTAAATTAAATTAGGCTTTTTAAGGGTGGCGCTCGAACATTCCACAGTATCGGCTGGAATTAACAAAGTTAAAAAAGAAACAGGAAAGTATTAATTTACGAACTCATCGATTATTAAAGCGCACACGTGTTAATGGTTTTTGTGATTGCTTCTTTTTTAATTGAGGTTCATTCCAAATTACGCCCATTGCTCTATTTCGAAATACGTTCCCACCTATACTTAGTTGAAAACTAACACGAATACGACAAGCTACACGTCTTCTGTAGTATTCACGGGTCCACTGAACTATTACCTAAACAATTAGAAACAAAACAAAAGTTTCTAAGTAGGTACGATCTATAATGTTTTATCCACTCAATACATTATGACACTCATGTTCGCAATTTAAAAAACCTATTAGAAAAAATCTTCCATTTTTCTGAAAAAATTTTTTAGAAAAAATCTTAAAGCCAAGTTCAGTACGAGTCTTAACGGCCTCTGTGGTGCAGTGGTTGAGCGTCGGGCTCACCATCCGGAGGTCTCAGGTTGGAATCCCGGTGGGGACATATCACAAAAATCACTTCGTGATCCCTAGTTTGGTTAGGACATTACAAGCTGATCCGAAAGTAAGATGATCCGTGCTTAGGAAGGCACGTTAAGCCATTGGTCCCGGTTACTACTTACTGATGTAAGTAAGTAGTCGTTACATGAGCTGTCAGGAGATTTTGGCGGCTCAATAATAACCCTGACACCAGAGTTGATGAGGTTGGTAATTCACATCCTAAGAGTCTTAAAACTATGTATTATACTTTTAAAAGCAGCTACTTGCGTTGCGCGACTAAGATTTTGCTCTACGCACAGGAAAGGCTATCTCCTACTGCTGGGATCACCTATGGTACTGTACCCTGGAGCCACGGACGATCGCAGGCGCAATCTCTGCGCATCGTAATCTCGCAAATATTTATCGTGTGTCAATACAATATGCCAAAAGCGAGCGCTTATTATGGTTTTTACAAATGTGCGTACGCTGCAGGCTTTAAGCGGGTGGCTTAAGGTAAAAGTGATCACACTATTGCGTGTGAGACGCTGATTGGTTTCTAAACACTTTTTTCCAAGCGTCCTCTTCTGGTTTAGCTCTAGGTTGGCGACTTCTTACAACTGGGGGAGAGCCCTCAGCACTCTCCATTTGTCCGGCCAAGTAGTTAATGCCATATGCGGCAAAAAATAAACTCCTTACTAAAAAGACTTAACTAGGAACATGGCAAATGGCGGCCTTGTCGCTTAAAGGGATTTCTTCTATTAAGGTGAGGAAATATGTAAAAATTAAAGGACCCTACTTGCTTACTGTAAACTTCTCTACTTCGCGTAGGTACTAATGAATATTTCCCTACAACAAAATTTTGCAGAACAGTCACAATCTATTGTTATAACGGTGATTACCTCCGTGCTCTAGTGGTTGAGCGTTGGGCTCCGGAGGTCCCGGGTTCGAATCCCGGTGGGGACATACCATAAAAATTACTTTATAATCCGTAGTTTGGTTAGGACATTACAGGCTGATCACATGATTGTCCGAAAGTAAGATGATCCGTGCTTCGGAAGGCACGTTCAGCCGTTGGCCCCAGTTACTACTTACTGATGTAAGTATGTACCTAGTAGTAATAATAATTGTTGATGAGGTTGATAATCCACCTCACAACCCACACGATAGAAGAAGAGACGGTGAATCATTCATAGATGACCTCTGTAGAAATGTGTTTTAAATTAAAAAAAAACAATAAAATTAAGAAAAAGAAACATAATTATTCTTACCCGCTATGTTCCCATGACTTACAACGGCAATAGTCTCGTTAGTGAGGAGTTACAACGCATTGTCCGACACAATGGGAGGAGTGGTGCGCTTGCGGCTTCACGCTGAACGCTGTCTGATAGCGCCCTTTATGGTACGGACACTATGACGTCACTGTTGCGTGCACATCAAGTCTAGTGTCCAGACGACGCGAATGTCATCTTATAGGATTTTTGTAAGTTGGCGACCAAAATGTCAATTCGATTACTTAATTAAGTAAGAATAAAAGTTTTTTTTTCTGTCATCGTCTGCTTAACTGACCTAAAGATTTAACAGGTCCGGTTTTTCACAGAAGACTGCCTGTCTGACCTTTCAACCCGTGAAGGTAAAACCATTCAATTACAGGTTAGGTCACATACCTCCGAAGTCCGAAACTCATTTCTCGGGCATGTGGGTTTCTTCCCGATCTTTTCATTCACCGCTAAGCACGTGATAAGATAATCATTTATGATCCAAAAATGAATTCGAAAACAAATTCGACAATCATTGGTTTCGGCCTATGCTGGATAGATAAATAAATAAGAACTTGAGACCTCAAAGTGAGCGGCAAGCGTTCTACCAACTCGGCTACCACGGCTACAATATTACAATATTGGCCACAATATCATTAGCGCCACTATATTAACTGACGTAGGAAAGGCTGAAAATGTAATGATCCAACGATGCCCAATAGTTTCCACAGGTCTCCCGTTTCAGTTCAAAAGTCTACAATAGATTTAAAGATATTCTCTACAACAAAAAAAAACAGATCTACTTACTAACCCTTTAAGGGTAATGTCAACAGCAACTTATTCGCAAAAGCTCCAATTGAGGAGACGTACTCCCACGATATGCGGCTAGTAACCGATATGTGATTAATTTATCAATGCGCATGATCTGGATCGCGTATCTCTTTGTATCTGCGCAGTCGCTCACGCAAGTCCCAAGCGCAGCGCGAATCTCACCACGCGATCGATCGAAACGCTCGCCCCCGAGATCTCGTTTGTAAACGATAAACGAACTATGATTAATTTCCACTATCTAAATGAAGGAAACACGCATACGGACTAACCATTGACTACCGTGCTTCAAAAGATTATCGATGCTAATAAACCCTTACAGAGGTGCTCATAAATGTCAACGCAATCATTGCAAGCCCTAGATCTCGGTATGTTTTATAGAAAGAAGCCCGAAGTCTATCCTAACGAAGAACCTTTCCTCCATAAATATTAAGTAGAACACAAATAGATAGGGCTTTGATCATTATCATATTCAAGCAGTATTACCTCGTGTCGCATTAAAGGTTGGTACTATCGAATCGCGTCTAAATATCCAAGAAAAACAATATCAAAGTGCCGGCATTGATCGAACATCGGATTGCCGTAGATGGCATGACGGCTAGACCGGGCGGTTCGTCATACGCCTCGGCCATTCGTTTAAATGATCATAATTGGTCAAGCGGACTTTAATACACTTGGTCATTAGAACATAGCTCCGACTCGCCTCGGGCGGTGGAACACTGCAACCGCGGTCTTCCTTAATTGTTTTATGTAGTCGCTACATTAAAATATGACTTTATTTTTATAAACGACAGATCATGTTCGGTAGCGAAATAATAAAAAATGCACTCACGCACATCCTACGCTCGGAGCATGTTGAGAGCCGTGCGTGACTGAATATTCAAAAGTTATAATATACTGGTCCCAAGTTGTTTAAGTACCGACGGTGTCAGAGGCGATGAAGTGATAAAGATGTTTATTGATGATCTTTGGTAACATTAATTGCCAACAGCGGCGGCGCTTGTGTGACGACGGCCGTCGCTCCGCGTCCACTGCAGCGCGAATGACAAAGATCCACCGGTCGATATGCGCCGGCGACGGCGGCGGCTGCCTTTGATCGCCCTCATTGACCAGTTCGATGACCAATCAAAATATTTCTCGGAATTCAAAAAGGCTGAAAAGCATTTTTAAGCGATCGAGTAATATCAATTTTCACAGGCCGCTTAAGGAAAGCACTATACTGATCAAAGATCGATTTGCCGTGAACATCAGTGTTGTTAAACATAAACGTTCGCAGCGGGGTGCTAAGTGCTCATAAGTATTCGAAATATTTAAGATGCATGCGAAAAAAGCAGTCGTTTAAACTTTTAGACTAGTTTATTGACAGTTAAACACTCGATATTTTTTCGATCGCCTATTAAAATGCTGTCTTTGGCGTATAAGGCTTTGGAATTTGGTGGCAGCCCTAGGATTTTTATTTTAACGTCGTACGTAGCAAGCGCCATACCGAAAATGGTTTGTTGCAAGAACCCGTGCTGTGGAGTTATAACATACCTACCACGTCGGAAATTAATCTTGACATTTCGTGAAGGTTAGCGCATCCGCAAGCGTCTGAAAAAAAGAGTTGGAAACAGAAGTTGCGTTAATGAAGTGGGTTTGCGGACAATTCATAAATTTTAAAAATAAATACGTTGACGGGACGTGGGCATTATTGGTGGTAGTAATTAACATGGCGCACGGCGGCGCACGCGGCGCGCGGCGGGCGCGCTCCGGTTGACAGGTCACTCACACGCGCCGCGCGCGGCCTTCGTGAAGGACGCACCACACCGCGATACTTAATAGGTTAACTGCTGATATTAAAATAAAATAATTTTAGTACACACAAATTAGGTACTTAGTTATTACATTACGAAACTATATTGCACACACAGGAAATATAAAATTACAGAAACAAAAGAGAAATAGAGCGTACAATGAGCGGCCTTACCTTCTATTTATCTTCTTCTTATCTTATGTTATCTTCTTTATAACAAATAATTAAACAAGCAGATAGTGTTGAGCAAAGTGCATACTTAGCTAGTACAGTTGGTGAGGAATACGTTTAAGTTACTTTGTATCACGAATTGCAGTTCCCATCAAAACAAATAAATAAGATTGGCATGATACCAATAAGAAATTAAAAACACTCAACATGTAAATAGGTACGAACAGCATATCCCCGTGTAGCGGCAGATCTCTGATTATCCGCGTAAAATATTATCGTGTTCTACAATTTATTTCAAAATCGTTTAATTGCTTGCTTAAGAGTGTTCTATGAACAAGTTTTATTAACAATTAACTTAGTGCTGGTCAATTATTGAGTTTTAGCAGGTGCAACTCCTTTAGAGGACGAGCTAATTGTGGCCGTGTCCGCGGCGACGTCATACCTGCACATTACACTGGACCAGAAAAAACCAAGTCTTGTTATACGGAGATAATGATAGCATCGGCTATTTTATATCTAACAACTTACATGTAAAAATGCTCCAATCTAAATGCGTCAAACAGATGGGAATAATTACGCGCAAACGAGTTTCGCTTTAATCCGTCGTCTATTTGCATCGAGACAAGTAAGAAATGCAGCGGCAATTACCATTTCTATGCAAAAAATTTGAAATTTATTCTAATTAATACGGACAAAAACTTATTGGAAAATGTGAGGTTCGATCGCGTTGACATGTAAATATGGTCGTGTTCTGTGCGGTTTTGTGTGTGTTCGTGCGTTGTTATTTTAATCTAGATGCCTTAATAAAGAGTGCGGGTAAGAAGAATCGATTTGCATGTAGATGGCGCCTTGCTAATATAATTACATTACGTCTAAGCGTCAGCTGCACCGTCCAGGCAGACTGGTTTAGTTTAGCATAAGCTCGACCACACGGACCACTAATGTGCATCTCAAAACGCTGACATTCTATGACAGAGAAGATAGTGGAGCCGCCTTATTACCTCTTATACCAAAACTAATGTGTATCAGGGCAGTTCAATGGCTTCACCTCCTTAAACAATTAGGAAAGTTTCTTAAAATGTAGGTACATAATAATTGTATAATGTGAGACACCAAGACATTAGTGAGACTCTGATCCTGCAGTCAAATTGCTTATGCCATTTTTCAGGACATTGCATTTATACCAGAGTTAATTAAGGCCTTAATAATAGTAAATAAAAACGAATGGGAACAGCGAAGTCGTACTATTCAGTAAGTCTATTGGGAAGGAAATTCCCAGTAGTTCAACTGGTAAGACTACTCGGTAAGACTACTGAAAATATGGGTAAAATTCCTCACATTTCGTAACATTTAAATAAATCGTTTTGACGTTTCGAAAAAAGTATCTTATTAAAATATTGAGTTGAAAAATAGCCTATTTATTTCTCATTACAGTATTTATTCCTGTTCAAGGTAATTTAATTACAATTAGGTAAACTTAAATAATACTCACTCTTTTCTTTTGTAAATTGTATTGTTTGATATCGTAATAGGTACTCATTCTTTTGATATTTTTATAAATATAAGTACATTTTTAACGTATTGCAAAGAAAGAAATAAAGAAATATTACTAGGTATTGAGACAAACCTTTGCAGGTTTACCATTGCCTGTATGCAATTATCTGTACTATTATTATCTATTCATCATCATCAATTTAAGAGCTACGCTCTTGTCGGTGTAGCATTTCCCATGCTACTTTTTTAGGGAAAAATAAGCAGTGGTTTCCCTCTTGCCTGCCGCCCCGCAGTACTCTGTCTGACGCAAGTGGGATGGCGCCCAGAGTAGTCTATTACAAAGCCATACTAAGACTCCTGTCCTCCATCTCTGAGTACGTAGCAGTATTATCTCATCATCACCAGCCCATTAACGTCCCCACTGCTGGGGCACGGGCCATCCCTATGGATGGATAGGGAGATCGGGCCTTAAACCACCACGCGGGCCCAGTGCGGATTGGTGGTTATTAACGACTGCTAATGCAGCCGGGACCAATGGCTTAACGTGCCTTCCGAAGCACGGAGGAGCTCGAGATGAAAACATTTTTTTTTGTAGTCACCCATCCTATGACCGGCCTTTGCGAAAGTTGCTTAACTTCAACAATCGCAAACCGAGCGCGTTTACCGCTGCGCCACCGAGCTCCTCAGTAGCAATATTATCTATTAACTAGCAATAAATAAAAGAAATGTATTGCGGTCATCTCCAATGCTTCACCTCGTCCGTGACAGGACTAGATCCCTACATTATCGTGCGTCTATTTTTTATGTATTTTTCAAATGGAATACGGGCAAGGGGTCTGTAGGTGAGTCGCGGAGGAATCCTAACGTGCGCAGGTAAAACCCGCATTCTCGGTGCAAATTGCGGAGATGATAGAAAATGGTAGCTTTGGTTGACGAACCCTTCAAAATTACATGGTACCTATGGGTATTTAGGTACGTAAGTCATATTTTCCTTGAGGCAGTAATAATTGTTGCCTACTATACTCTTCTTCTTCTTCTATCGTGTGGGTTGTGAGGTGGATTACCAGCCTCATTAACCCTGGTATCTGGGTTATTATTGATCCGCCATAGGCCCCTGACATGACTCAAGCCTACTTGTACTTATTTTATTCATATTTGGATCACTTCGTTTCCGTTTATGTTGAACTAGAAACCTTTCGACATTTCTGACCATTCTGAGATTTTCTTATCAAATTGGTTTTACTTCTTCTATCGTGTGGATTGTGAGGTGGAATACCAACCCCATCAACCCAGGTGTCAGGGTTACTATTAAGCCGCCAAAGGCCCCTGACATACATCAGTAAAGAGTAACCGGGACCAACGGCTTAACGTGCCTTCCGAAGCACGGATCAACTTTCTTTCGAACAATCAGGTGATCAGCCTGTAATGTCTTATGACCAAACTAGGGATCACAAAGTGATCTTCGTGAAAGTCCCCACCGGGATGTGAACCCGGGACCTCCGGATCGTGGGCCCAACGCTGAAACCACTGGACCACTGAGGCCGTTAGGTTTTACTGTTAATGGTATTCAAGACACCACCATCACCACCAGCACGTGATAATCTCACTTTGGTCTAACAGAGAGCTCGGTGAGCTGTGAGTACTTAGATCATTTTGGAATATGTAATAATATTCAATTAAACGGCGGTAAATCTAGCATTTTTATTGAAAACAGCGGGCCTAGCATCGTAAGCTCGCGACGCTTTCTTGCCGCGACAGAGATCGTCTGTCTCTTTCTGTGCAGTATTGTGAGAGGGTGACGGGTGACGTATGTCGAGGCGAGAAAGAGTCGCGCGCTTACGGTGCTAAGCCCGCAGAAACAATATTCGAATGACATCTGTGACAAGACACAAAACCATACAATAACATCATAGATATACCACAGAATGGAAACGACCACCCCATTGGGATGTAGTCGTGAGCTTATGCGGTATTCTAGAAGAAAATGTAGTTTTATTTCCGTGCGTTTCGCTTTCTATTAGATACTTAAACATAGCTGGCGAGGAATGGATGCATACTATAAACCTCTGACTACCTCATCGGGGATACGGGCGTGATACTGTATTGTTATGTATTCACTAAATATAATTGAATCCCATAAGAATAATGTCAAATTGGATATGGTATAACTAAGATCAGAAAGAGTTGTTGCACAAACTCTACATAAATCATAGACGGTGCACGTAAATTAAATTAAATTGACTCTAAGAGCAACTTACGTTCTATAAATTTTACTGTCTTTGACTTTTTACTTTATAGCCGCATCTTATAAGAGAAGCGTTTAGAAGGGTGTGCAGTAAATTCACTCTAACCGATGAGCCTAGCTACTTTGTAGACCTGCCTTAAATCTTCATTCCTTACTTGTCTACTAGAACACCTGTTACCGCCGTCGGTCACTCCGACACTGTTTATCAAACACATTAGCATATGCATGCGAGCTAAATAAACACACCACTTCATATAAAGGCAAAACATGCATCTCTAATTTTACTTACAATATTTTTATTAAAGTAGTCGTTAATGTTAAATATGCATTGACCATTTAATTTAAACGTCTCTAGGATTACCATAAACACTATCCGCCAAGGAATGCTTTTAATGTTCTATTAATAAAAAACTTAATAACGGTCACTTTCTTACTACTTTATACTAAAAAATAATTTAATATTCTTCATCAATATTCCCAGACAATGGGAAGGGAATCATCTTTTATTCTCACAAAATTAAGTTAGCCCATATAAAGGAGTTTGTTTAAAACATTAGGATGTTTTCAGATGTTATCGCATATGTTTGGTGTCAAAATTCTCGCATCATGCCGAACGCATTTACGGTGGGCGATATTGATCTTTTCGCTTTGTGTTCCGCGATCACTTCGTAAACAAGAATAGCGGGAGTCCATATAAATCACTTTTTTACTTAAAAAATCGACATTCGAACATCGTTTGAGAGCGTTGCCAGTCAAATACTTTGCCTCCCCTAAAAATCCATAGTTCCATTCTATATACCTAAATTTGTATTTTTTATTACTCAATAACAAAGTTTGTTTTTAATTTATAGAAACTTAATGTAAATAAAACTGTACAAAATTAAATTAAATTACAAAACCGGTATAAAAGGCGAAGGTTGGTGGTAGGGCTGGCAAAGACTTAGAAGGGCGTACATTGACCAAATTGGAGATGTCCTTAGAAAAGGTACAGTACGATTTACTCTGAACCGGCGTGCTTGTTTGAAACGATTGATGATTGTGGAGGTAGCAAGAGAAGTGTGTCACGATTCCATAGTCTCTGCTTACCCTGATGGGAAAAAGGCATGAGCTTAAGTATATATTATATATATAATTAAATTAAAGTACATAGAATTGTATCTAGTTAACTTAAAATACACAAAATTGTACCTTGTTAGCTCTGTTACAAAAATACCAAGCTCGAGTCCTCTACTTCGCGTCAACTGTCAACAAACAGTGTTCGCAATATTTATGCCTATAATTTGTTAAATTAAAACTGGCTCAATTTACTTTTGAAGCTAAATAATATGTATTTTAAGTTCCCGGTACACTTGACATCTTCGATGATTATGTAGTGGACCTGCGAAATTGCGAACCTACACGCGCCAACTGACCAACCATATAATTACATTTTTTTAACCCTCACACACTAATTACAAATTGGATGAGTCTGTTTACATTTTGTGTATGAGGACTTCAAGTCTTCGTCTGTCCGAAGCTACCCGTTATTATACGTTTCTTCGTATCCACAGATACTAGTTAAAGATTTAAAATAAAAAGTAAATCTGTCTCTTACCGGTCCAGCGAGATTCGAGACTTTCGTGCAAATGATCTTTACAGTCATAAGCAATATAATGTACCCACTTTAGGACTCTGTCGCACTAACATATTTGACATTTAGTGAGACTTACAGTTCAATTTGTCAAAAAAGTTAATGTGACATGGTACCAAAGTGTATACATATTAATGCTCGTGACCGTACAGCAATTATACCTGAGCAATAATTGCACTTTGCATGAAGTTATTGCTACTGTTTTAAAATCTGAGCGAAAGTTAACTACCTTAACTATCTACCTAGTAAACCTAATTATAAGGAACCTTGTAATGTCATTTAATAACTTCTTAATGTAAAAACTTGTTGTCGGTATTTTGTTCTTCTATCGTGTGGGTTGTGAGGTAAATTATCAACCTCATCAACCCTGGGGGGCTATAAAGGCCATAACGAAGCAATTCATCTATAAAAGCAATATTGAAATTTGACATTTGCGCATACAAAAGTAAACAAATGTCAAATAGCAATATTGCTTTTATAGATGTATAGCTTCGATGTGGTCGTTTTAACCTCCTTGTGTGTGTTATATAAATATACCTTATAATATTTCGTTATTAGCTTACTTCATCACGCCTATCAACATACTTGTTATCTGTCTCGTATAAATCACTTAAGTATTTGAACTAAATTATAATGTTGAACACGATAAGCTTTAATGTAAAAAAAGACCTGTTTTGAGTTATCTCGCAATATTTTAAGTAGACCAATTAATGTTCAGAGGAAGTTTTCATTACTTTTTAATGAAACAGGAGCTCATATCTGGCGATCGCTAATTTTATGTTTTAATTTACGCCTTTGATCGGCTTTGACTCGCCATCGCATCTACGCGACACTAAATCACTATAACGGGACGCTGAATGCATATTTTCATCCTTATTCTTTATCTGCATACTTCACAGGATTAATTAATATAACACTAATATAAAAAAAAACTGTGTGGAGATAATCATAACATTTTATTACTCAACAGCCAAATAAAGTTTTATACTTACATGTTTTACGAATACTTTCCTTTGTACGAGTGATTTATTAGTAGATGTAAAGTTCTTATACAATGTAACTTACATCTCTTAATCTTATTTTATTAATTAATGCATATTATATTTGTTCCCTTGAGATGTAACCTTTTATATCGAGAGGATATATATAGGTTTACGATGGCTGCATATAAAAGCATAGCATGTCTATAAAAAAAATCAATTATTGCCATATTCTCGACTTTGAAGCGAATTGATTATGTTTCTATTCTAACTTAACCCTTAAGGCATGCCTGTGAACCAAGGGTCTTTGCTCATTCTACGACAGCGTTCCGTCCTTTTCCCTCACAAGTATGCCTACGTTAAACCGAAAGGGACGGGAAGAAATAGGGTTTATAACAGTTACATAGTGATCCTTGATTGATGAACTTGGAAACAGCCTGGAGAGGGAATCAGCTGGTGAATTAATTTTACGAAAGATTCATGTGGTGGTCATTAGAGGAGTTTTGTTTACATTAGGGGCGGTTAAACCTCCATTACTGTTGGGTGCCTTATGACGAACTAATGGTGTTTATAATTATGGCATTTGGTTATGGATAAAATATTTCAAACTTAAATTTCAAGCCACAGAGATCGCATCTGTTATTTTTAACACAATATCATGCTATCTGTTATGGCTTGCTATTCTGTCTTTATTTCATGTTTCTTACTTCTAATTTCTAAACCTTGGCCGCTATAATAATCGCCCTAAAAAATATATTAACAAATAATTGGACTATGAAATGAGCACACCGCTCCTACGCGCATGCGCGAACGAAGAAGATACTGAGTCGGCGCGTCAGAGTGCGCAGCCATCTTCCGCAAATATCTGTGAACATGGTGTGTGTATAAAACTATAAACTATCTTTAAAATTATACTAAACAACTAAAACACTAAACTAATTATCTTAAAACTATAACTAACCCGGCCGGGCACTAACAAACTAATAAAATACTAATAATACATAGAATTAAACCGAGGAGACCAGTGAGCAGCGGCGGCCGAGGTAAGTCTTAATCTTATTCTTTTTCTTTACACCTTTTACTTTGAAGCGGGCCAGGGCAGTTCTCTCCCCACGTCTATTCTTTATTTTAATTTACAAACCCATTTTTCTATAAAATTCCATTCCAATTGGCCTCTGGCTTACGCAGCACGACAGAACGTCCGTTCAAGCCACGCCATTTTTAAGTGGTCCTAATCGAGCGCGAATTTCCTATGGATACTGGGTTCAATTTCAATAGAAAACTCCAGTTTACAGTGTATTGTCTTTCTAACCTAATTCTCTCTCTATTTACATTGATACTTTTGTAATAAAACATTCAATAACTCATTTTTACGAAACTTCTGTGCTTGGATAAAACATTTAAACTTGGTAGGGTTATATCAGTAATTACCTACCTACGCGTGTGGATATTATTATTACATATTACTATTCGAATCTTGACTTAATATCAATACCTACTACACCCTACTATAACCATGGACGATAATTCTAAATTAAACCTTCTTGTAATTAGACGTGAATATATATTCCGTGATATTCAAATATTGTTTGATTTGTCGCAACAAGTAGCTACAGATCCATCAAAGGTCAATGCCTTCAAAAGTCGTTACAAACGTGTAGAATCAATTCGTCAGGAATATTTAAATGTCGTTCATGATATTCATACATTAATGCTGACTATAAATCCGAAAGAGGTTATTGATATGAAAACGGTGGAAGCGTTCGACACTCTTTACTACGCCGTCGAAGCCGCGGCAGATCAGCTGATGCCGAAACCACGGGAGCGAGTCGATGACCGTGCGTTGGGCGAGTCCACTGCGAATTCAGCCGCGAAATTCAAACCTATTGCGCAGGTCAGATTGCCGAAAATTGAACTGCCTAAGTACGATGGGAATATTGAACATTGGCAGACTTTTTATGATACATTTTTGTCACTTGTACATGAAAATGAGAACATAAGTACAATCGAGAAATTTCATTATTTGATTTCTTGTCTTTCTGGCTCCGCTTTATCGGTCGCAAAGGGCGTTCCAGTCACTGTTAACAATTATCAAATTGTATTCGACGCTCTCGTTGAACGTTTTCAAAACAAACGCATTTTAGCCGCGAACTATTTGGATAAAATATGTAACCATGCACCTTTGCGAAACTGTAACCTGAACGAATTACGTAATTTAACAAGTTTATTACAAGAATCAGTCAACGCTCTTAAAGCTATAAAAATCGATAACCTTGGGGAATTTATTTTATTTTATTTATCATCTCGAAAATTGGATGTTGATACACGAAAGCGCTTTGAAACCCAAAACAGTCGAAACCTGCCTACTTTTACCGATTTGTTGACTTTCTTACAAACCTATGTCAAAGTTCTTGAAGCGAGCGAGTCTTCCGCTCCAATTCCTACTGCATCACAAAAGATGTATCAAATCCAAAAACCTCATTTTGAGACACGTAATAATAATAATCGTTTCAAATCGTCCGCCTTCCCCGCGAATACGGAGTCGCACTTGGGCGTCGAGCAGTACTCGGAGATATGTTCATACATACCTACAGGGCCGCACTCAGATACAGGGCCGTACTTAGACCCGTACTTTAACGCGGGGGACTGTTCGAACCAACAGACTGCTCTGACGACAGAGGCGTATTCAGCTACAGGGCCGAACTCGAGTGTAAACAAGTATCCAGATTGTTATTGTTGCGGTTTTTCCCATCATTCCATTTATAAATGCCCGGTCTTTCATGCATTAAATTTTAATGAAAAACAAAAACTTATCACAACAAAAAATCTTTGCGCAAATTGTTTGCGACGGAATCATACTGCAAATCAATGTTTTTCGAAATCGACTTGCTCGAAATGCAATGCACGTCACCATACGCTCCTTCATGACGAAGGCACCGCCGCGGCTTGCCCTGTTACCTCCATGCCTGGCCAACAAGCGTCAGCATCCGGAATGGAGCCAGCCGCAGTAACTATGAACACCACGAGTTCTGGCGCACACGTTGGACACAGCCGTGCACTCGTTCTTCTCGGCACATGTACGGTGCGAGCGCGTGGGCCTGCAGGAACATTTAACGTGCGCGCACTTATAGATAGCGGAGCGCAAGATTGTTTTATGACTAGTGCTTGTGCACAGCGTCTGGGCTTACCTTTACGTCGCTGCCACGTAGCCGTAGCTGGTCTAGGTCAAAACACTGTCCACCAGATAAAGGGCATAGCGTCATGTTCTATACAACCTTGCGATTCCCATGAACCAAGTTTCGATGTCTCTCCGATCGTAATGAACACTATTACAAACAAAATGCCCGCAGTAGAAGTCCCTTCTACTGTTCGAGATTCTTTTAAACATTTAACTCTAGCGGACGAAAACTTTGATAAACCTAATGACATTGATTTATTGTTAGGTGCCGAGCTGTTTCATAATGTCTATGACGGTCAGCGTTTAAATTTGGGCCCGGGCTTGCCGGTCGCTCTGCACAGCGTATTCGGCTGGGTTCTCACGGGGAAGCTCGACCCCGAGTGTCGACCCCCACCGACTACCTCTTCCCTCTTTGCTTCCACACTTGCCCTAGACAATGTGGTCAAGCGTTTTTGGGAGGTCGAAGAGCCCCCGTCGGTTGATATTTCAAACCCAGAAGACGATAAATGTGAACAGTTATATACCAATCTAGTGAAACGCAATCCTGACGGAAGGTACGTCGTTCCTATGTTAGTCAAGGAGCCGTGCGAAAAACTCGGGGATTCTTATAATATTTCTTTATCACGATTCACAAACCTTGAAAGACGACTTCATCGTCACGACCAACTGAAAGAAGATTACGTCCGCTTTATGCGCGAGTATAGCGAGTTGGGTCATATGCAACCTGTTGACCCACCGAACGATAGTGACCGGAATATAATTCCTCACCATTGCGTTTTAAGACCAGATAGTTCAACTACCAAACTACGTGTAGTTTTCGACGGCAGCGCGAGAACTACTAACGGGAAGGCTTTAAACGATATTGTCCACACCGGTCCAAAACTGCAAAATGATATCGTAGACATCATTACTAAGTTCCGCCTTCACGAGGTAGTTTTCACCGCGGACATCTCTAAGATGTACCGTAATATTGATTTGCGACCGGAAGACCGTAAATACCAACACATTTTTTGGCGAGACTCGACTTCAGAACCTGTACGCGAGTACGAACTCACTACTGTTACTTACGGGGTGAGCAGCTCACCTTATCTTGCAATAAGAACTTTGCATCAACTCGCCGATGATCACTGTGCACAGTGGCCCCGCGCTGCTGAAATAATCAAACATGACACTTTTATGGACGATATCACAGTCGGAGCCCCTTCTGTAGAAGAAGCTATTGAATTGAAAAACGAATTAGTTAAATTACTGGACTGTGCTAAATTCGAGCTCCGCAAATGGAGTAGCAATTCCCCTGAGTTTCTTTCCCAATTACCTTCGGAGCATTGTCAAATACCAAAACCGTTTTGTGACAATAGCAATCAACACACGCTTAAGATTCTTGGAATACAGTGGGATCCAACTCAAGACAATTTCACTTATTCGGCATCTCAGCTAGATTCGAAATGTACAAAGCGTTCTATTCTGTCAAATGTCGCTCGCATTTATGACCCTCTTGGGTGGTTAACCCCGGTGGTTCTTATAGCCAAGTTGCTTATTCAAGACCTGTGGCGACGTCAGTTGGACTGGGACGAATCCGTTCCTGCGGACGTTTCACAACAGTGGCAAAACTTCGTATCGGAGTTACAAAATTTGACTGAAGTGCGTATTCCTCGTCGAGTAGCACTTTCTAATACAGCCAAATACGAACTAGTCGGGTTTTGTGATGGATCGACGAAGGCTTACGGGTGTTGCGTCTATCAACGATCAATTGGCGACGGCGACATTACATCGCACTTGTTAATTGCGAAGTCTAGGGTAGCCCCTTTAAAACCTTTAACGGTTAACCGACTTGAGTTGTGTGGTGCTGCTCTTCTTGCGCGCGTGTTAAAGCATATGTATAGTTTACTTCACAGTCAAATTAACATCGTGCGAGTAACTGCCTTCACAGACAGTAGTACTGTGTTAGCGTGGCTGAATACACCTCCCTACAAACTTAAGACGTTTGTATCGCATCGTGTGGCTAAAATAATAGACGAAGTAAGCGTCGAAAATTGGTTACACGTATCGACTCATGATAACCCGGCTGATCATTGCAGTCGTGGTCTTCCCTGTTCTCAAATTATTACGAGTCCAACTTGGTGGTCTGGACCAAAATGGCTTTTAGCCGAATCAACATCTTGGCCTATTCAAAGAGAATTAGTTTCCCCTGACAATATTCCCGAACTGAAATCTACAGCTCACGTAGCATTACCAACGTCTGAGAAGGATGATGCTGTTTCACAACTTATTCACAAGTGCTCATCTCTTTCACGTGTACAACGCGTCTTAGCGTGGTGTTTGCGTTTCGTTGCGAATTCAAAGCGTTCGTCTGAGGCTCGTATAACATCACCATTAACGGTTGAGGAATTGAACACTTCGCTGTCTACGCTAGCTCGACATGAACAAGCAGCATCGTTTTCGGAAGAAATAGACTCCGTCAAATCAAACATCCCTTGTAGTCGCATTATACAAAAGCTGTACCCTTTTATTGACGAGTTGGGTCTTCTGCGAGTGGGGGGGAGGCTGAAAAATTCTCAGTTACCACAAAACACAATTCATCCTATATTATTGCCGAAGTTATCTCCCATCTCACGACTTATAATCGATTATTATCATCGACTGCATTTACATTGTGGCCCCCGAACCTTACAATCTCTCGTGCAGAGACGATTTTGGATTCTAGGTATTCGGAATTTGATTCGGTCCCGACTATCTAAATGTGTCACCTGTTTCAAGGTCAATCCAACACCATGTCAACCTATAATGGGTAACCTGCCGTCGCCTAGAGTACAACCCGCGCGTTGTTTTCAAAACGTCGGAGTTGATTTTGCAGGACCATTTACGGTTAAAGAGAGTCGACGACGAAATGCAAAAACGTATAAGGCTTATGTTTGCGTGATAGTGTGTCTTGCTGTCAAGGCAATACACCTAGAAGTCGTATCTGATTTATCTACTCCAGCTTTCATTGCGGCTTTTGATCGTTTTGTGTCTAGACGCGGTCTCTGCAAAATGGTGATTTCAGATTGTGGCACAAACTTTATAGGTGCGAGGCGTTACCTCAGCGAAATACATCAATTGCTACTTACCAAGCAGTCTGAATTAAATACGGAATTTTCAGGACGCGGTATAGATTGGCGTCTAAATCCTCCAACCGGCAGCCACTTCGGTGGTATTTTTGAAAGCGGCGTTAAGTCAATGAAACACCATCTCAAGCGTGTAGTAGGATTACAAGTTTTAACTTTCGAAGAGTTGGTAACAGTACTAACTAAAATCGAGGCTGTTCTTAATTCTCGACCGCTGTGTTTTCTTTCATCCGATCCCAGCGAGGTAGACGTTTTAACTCCCGGACACTTTTTGACTGGTGGCCCGTTGGTTTCACTCCCCGAACCTCAACTCGAGGATACTTATGTTCCACCACGCGAGCGATGGCAGATGCTTCAGAAGCTCACTCAAAGTTTCTGGCGCGCGTGGCAACGTGATTACCTTCATACGTTGCAACAACGGGTAAAATGGTTCAAAGGTCAGGCAAATGTTAAAATTGGGAATATCGTAACAATCGTAGAACAGAACTTACCTCCGTTAGAATGGCATTACGGTAAGGTGGTCGATATCCATCCGGGCAACGACGGCGTCGTACGAGTTGTTACGCTTCGTACTGCGAAGGGTTTGTTACGTAGACCTGTAGCCAAAATCTGTCCTTTACCTCTTAGTAATTAATCAACCAATTTCTTTTAATATATCTATTTACGTTTTCTTTCGCTTTGTTTTTTTTTATCCAAGCACACATTCTACTTTCTGCTCACTCATGTGATTATCTTGAAACATTCTCTGTAAACTTGTCGTCCTTATAAACAGTTGTACATTTGAAAGTCCGATTCGTATGAACATTCTCTGTTAACTTGTCACTATTTTAGTTTTATACAGTATTTTGATTAAGCTGATTGACTCTTAATTTATCTTTTGAAATCCCTGAAGTGATTCCAAGTGGGGGGGAATGTTATGGCTTGCTATTCTGTCTTTATTTCATGTTTCTTACTTCTAATTTCTAAACCTTGGCCGCTATAATAATCGCCCTAAAAAATATATTAACAAATAATTGGACTATGAAATGAGCACACCGCTCCTACGCGCATGCGCGAACGAAGAAGATACTGAGTCGGCGCGTCAGAGTGCGCAGCCATCTTCCGCAAATATCTGTGAACATGGTGTGTGTATAAAACTATAAACTATCTTTAAAATTATACTAAACAACTAAAACACTAAACTAATTATCTTAAAACTATAACTAACCCGGCCGGGCACTAACAAACTAATAAAATACTAATAATACATAGAATTAAACCGAGGAGACCAGTGAGCAGCGGCGGCCGAGGTAAGTCTTAATCTTATTCTTTTTCTTTACACCTTTTACTTTGAAGCGGGCCAGGGCAGTTCTCTCCCCACGTCTATTCTTTATTTTAATTTACAAACCCATTTTTCTATAAAATTCCATTCCAATTGGCCTCTGGCTTACGCAGCACGACAGAACGTCCGTTCAAGCCACGCCACTATCTACCTCTATGCTTTGTGCGTCCAGCCCTCGCGGCACGAAAACCGTGCCGCGCGCGTTGCGAAACAACGAGGGCTTCGACCAATAGCCATAGCGGTTAGGACCTTACAGGCTGATCACCTGATTGTTCGAAAGTAAAATGATCCGTGCTTCGGAAGGCACGTTAAGCTGTTGGTCCCGGTTACTACTTACTGATCTAAGTGAGTTGTCGTTACATGAGCCTTGTCAGGGGCCTTTGGCGGCTCAGTAGTAACCCTGACACCAGGGTTGATGGGGTTGGTAATCCACCTCACAACCCACACGACAGAAGAAGACCAAACGTATTGTATTAGTAAGGAACCGTTGAATTAAATCTATATGCCTATTTAACCAAGCGCCTGAACTTTCTCATGTTTCTTGATAACTATGATCTACCCTGACCTATATTTTGATAAATAATATAAAATTAATAGAGCCCCAAACAAATTACGGCGATCAGTTTCGGATTAAAACACAATTTGACCTTTTTTTTGTCCTGGGAGACACATTTTTGGACAAAAAAGATAGATCAAAGTTTTCGGATGTAAAAAATCACTTGCGTATTCTGTGGCGGGGCGGCGTTTGTGATTTTCTAAGATTTTTGAGTTTTTTTAGCCGGGTCAGACTGCTTAATGTGGCCTCCGAAGCACTGACCCTTGTCCTAGCAAAACTAGGGATCACACATAGTGATTTAAGTGATGTCCTCACCGGGATTCAGTCCGGGACCTCCGGATCATGAGCCCAACGCTTAACCACTGACCCATGGTCCTTGTTCACCTTCTTATGAGCTTGTTATGTCAAACTTAAATTGTACTTTAGATTGTACCTGTTATATAATTTCATTCGTGTCTTCGTGTAAGGTTTGATAATATTATTAAATAAAAAGTTATGCAAAAAATAAGATCAAAAGTTTATCTGCAATGTATTATAAACATTTGTAGTCATCTCGTAAGGAACTTTTTACATAATAGAGGCGCTTGTCAAACTAACAATATAAAATATAAAAACTGAAGTGCAAAGAAGTATACAGCTGAGCTGATTATTAATCTAGCAGATCAGCCATCCACCTGATTTCAATTTCGATTCTTACTTTTACTTTTCAGCGTTTATTTTCCTTGATGTATTGTTTTGGAAGTGGGATGGACGTACATCCGTATCCACAATACACCTGCGTCCGGCATTATTTCGATGGCGTAATAAATTGATACAGTATCAATTATTTTTTTTAAGTTATTAACATGGATTACGTAAAACAATACATTTTGGCACGTAACACGTCGAGTACAATGATGGTAAAAAATAAAAAAGTGTTTGTTTTATACTTACTTAAGTTTTATCGCATAATATAAATGTTTACAACATCTGCCAAGAAAATTTAATCACTTACAACTTACAAGATTTATACCTAGATAAGTTAAACTTAAGTTAAACTTTTTGACGGCGAGGCAGCGTCGGTCTATAGTCTTCTTCTTCTATCGAGTGGGTTGTAAGGTGGATGACCAACCCCATCAACTCTGGTGTCAGGGTTACTATTGAGCCGCCAAAGGCCCTCGACAGGGCCCATAACGACTACTAACTTACATCATTAAGTAGTAACCGAGACCAACGGCTTAACGTGCCTTCAGAAGTACGGATCATCTTACTACCGGACAATTAGGTGATCAGCCTGTAATGTTCTAACAAACTAGAGATCACAAGGTGACTTTTGTGATATGTTTCCACAGGGATTTGAACCCGGGACTTCTGGATCGTGAGCCCAACGCTCAAACCACTGGACCATGGAGGCCGTTACGGGATGGGGCGTTAGGGAGTCTAATAAGGCTATTCATATATGAAAAAGCATTATATTATTATTTGTCATATTGTTGATATTGCGCACGCACTTTTATATACACAAGTTTTAAACAAACATAATACCTATTTATTATTACTTAATATATACTTTTTATATTTATTGTTTTCTGTAACGTCAGAGGTATGTAATTACCACCATTTACGAATAAAGGACAACACATAGACTATAATCCGGCCGGACTTGTCCTTCGAATAGGACACCTGCGTCCGTCGTTGGTTCTGAGACACCATCTGATTTACACAAGGTGAAACGTCACAAGGAAACAATGTCCCTCCCCTCGCCCTCACAGGACCTTCCCTCTCCCGAGGCAAAGGAAGTGAGCAAAAAATATCTGGGGTATTTCTCTTACTGGTCGATCGATCATACCTAACTATAAGGCGCCATTTCTCGCTATAGATTCGCTGTAAACAAATAATTTGAGGCGTTTTAGCGATATGTTTAAGCTGAATCTACGATCTTTAGTACTTGAAACTCCCGCTTAGGGACGGTACTGAAAAGTATAGGCGTCCGAAAGATGTTATATTGCATATTACGACTCGATTACTCTAGCCATAGAGGCGGCCAATCAGCTGGCGACAACAAACGCTTCAGAACCCCGATAGTGACGTGGTCGACGATTTCCCTCATTCAGCGCTTATCGCTATCGATACACCCTGAGCAGAGGTTCGCGCCCTACTAGGCACCCCCAGGCCTACTGCCTGAAATTTTGTACCGGGTGGGAGCCTTCTGCGCTCCCAATTTGTCCGGCCAAATAGGTAATGACATATGCGGCAAATCTACAATAAATCACGTCAAAAAAAACTGCTTGAAAGTATTCTTATTTTGGATTTGCTTTGCAATGCCAACTTGACCAGGCAAATGGGGATGAGGGGATTCACACGATATGGTATATTTTACGTTATATTGCGATTGCAATACCAACTGTTTTATTCAGGGTCATATCTTACAAGGACTCCACGGTGACATTGACATGTCCCCTCATGTGACTGTCACTGTCGTTTGTCTAAATAATTTGCAAGTTGGCTAACCAACTACACACATTATGTTGGTAGCGCGACTGTGGTTCTGCCACCACGCTGTCCTAGTGAGATAGAACCCATACTTCCCAGGACAAAAGACGGCAGGACGACTTAAATATATAGAAAACTAACTTATATGGACATGCCTAGAAGAACTAAATAGGCTTCAAGCTCCTCAACTTCGGGAAAAAACTCACACGAATTTCCACATACGTAGGGTACGTAATGAGATTTTAACATGTAGGTAAGTAATAAAATAAAATAAATAGCCGATGTATGTTTGTACGAAGGCTCAGTCAGTTGAAGTTATTGGGTACAAATTCCATACGTTACGTGCGAACAGAGGCGCGGCGCCGACGTGCGCAGGCGGCTTATTGCCTCAAAACCCGACATCAATTAAACAGAGATGAGTGTAAAGCTCCATGCATAAGCACAGACGGCGATATGGTTCACCGCCTATCACGTTGGTCTAATAAGGCTCTGAGAAACGCGGGTAGTTAGATATTTTATCATGTGTGATCTTATATTATACATTTTGTCGAGGCGAAAAAGGAGCATAATGGTATAGAACTATACCGCGCTGCGCCTATGTATATCTCTGTGTGAACGCGTGAATCTATACCAATTCGAACATTAACGAAGAGCCCGCTACTAGAACGCCACCAAAACTACCTCCGTGCGATAAGAAGTATTACCAAAGAGCCCGCTACTGGAATCGCCGTGCCATAAGAAGAAAAACAATATGGCATTGACAGCCACTTACCGAACGTCGACTCCCGCTACGGCGGCGAGTCTCTTTACGGCGAGTAGCTTGACAATAGGGTAAGATATACCTAATATACAATATTTACACTCTATTAATGTTAGACTAATTTTACAAATCACTCTTCTTCTATCGTGTGAGTTGTGAGATGGAGTACCAACCTCATCATCCCTGGTGTCAGGATTACTATTGAGCCTCCAAAGGCCCCTGACATGGCTCATGTAACGATTACTTACTTACATTAGTAAGTAGTAACCGGGTCCAACGGTTTAACGTGCCTTCCCAAACACGGATCATGCTACTTTCGGACAATCAGGTGATCAGCCTGTAATGTCCTAACCAAACTAGGGACCACAAAGTAATTTTTATGATATAAATCTGTAACTCTAAGTAGAGTTACGTATATTTGATATTTTCTCATTTTCAAAAAAAAAAACAACGCCGTTAATTCGAATGCCGCGTCTCAACTGTCACTTCATATTTTATTTTTCTTAAAATTAAATCTCCGAACTAGAGAGGGAACACGTCCACTTAACACTCGAGATATGGATGTCGAATATATTTATTCAACACTACCTAAATACGAATTATAATCACAACATAATCATATACTTATTATCATTTATATTAATTACAACGTGCAAAATATGAAATTGGTATAAAAATCTCGAAATTCCTTTAAAAATACTTCTTCCAATTAAACAACATTATAATTTAAATTGTGTCATTCGCCATTCTTGGGTTATCCTCTAGATTTTAATATAAGTATATAATAAAAAGTGCAGCAAAAAGCCTTCAAAATTAGCTCATGTATGTAAAAGCCCTAAGGCCGTCGACAGAGAATGACTGGTGATCGTACCGAAGTGACGCGAACATCGGCGCGGGCGCTTTGATGACCGCGCAACCTGCGCCGTACAGCGCGCGCTGATGAGATTACTAGAGCACGCAGTATTGAGGCCAAATTAAAATAAATTGAGTAAATATTTTTTGCATTATTTTTTTATTAAAACAATTGTAATCGAAAATTGTCCGAAAGTAAGATGATCCGTGCTTCGGAAGGCAAGTTAAGCTGTTGGTCCCGGTTACTATTTACTGATGTAAGTGAGTAATCGTTACATGAGCCATGTTAGGGGCCTTTGGCGGTTCAATCGTGACCCTGACACCAGGGTTGATGAGGCTGGTATTCTACGTCACAACCCACACATAAGAAGAAGATCGAAAAATATTTTATTTTACAATAATCAATAGAAACATGCGTCTAATAAATAAAATACCTCTTCCATAGCGTCGCATTTAGGCAGTACATAACAAGCTGGCAGCATTTACAAACTATTTTATTACTATTTTGCGGCCTCTATGGACCAGTGGTTGAGCGTTGGACTCACTAATCGCCTGATTGTCCGAAAGTAAGACGATCCGTGCTTCGGAAGACACTTTAAACCGTTGGTCCCGGTTACTATAATAAATAAATAATAATAAATAAAAATAAGTTTATTTCTCACTCACAATTACAGTAAAAACTTAACTTAGTACTACTCACAGTGTACATGTTTCTATTGTGAGAGAGACTGGTGTCCATACTAGACGGAATGCCTGTGTTACGGATCACCAGGCTCTCTTCCTCCCTATTTTCATAGTACATGGCAAGGCATTGTTATAGAAATAAGACTCTTTAAAATTATAGCTGTAGGTGTGTGTGTGTGTTTTAGCCCTACGACGCGAAGTGTCTTGGGATCGGGAGCTGCCATGACAGCAGCTTCCACTAACAACTACACTTGTGTGTGTGTGTTTTACTGATGTAAGTGAGTAATCGTTACATGAGCCATGTCAGGGACCTTTGGCGGCTCAATCATAACCCTGACACCAGGGTTGATGAGGCTGGTATTCCACTTCATAACCTACACGATAAGAAGAAGAAGACTATTTTGACATAATATAACGTAAGCTCACGACTATATCCCAATTGGGGTAGTCAAAGGTACATCCATTGCAAGATGAACTAAGTACCCACACCTCACCGAGCTTTTTGTTAGACCAACGCGATAGGTGGACTAGTACCGCAGTAATGGTCGAGCCAACTGGGTTAGTGAAAACTGCACTTAAGATAAATTAAAAACTCATTGGTGCAAGCCAGGGTTCGAACCGGCGCTCCCCGTTTGAGAAGCAAGCCGGTGTACCACAGGGCCACAGTGACTATTTTGACACAAACATCATTTTTTTTTTATTTTTGTATATACATTGTTATAAGTTTACGCGGTTATTGTCATAATTAAAACACATAATAACGGGTTCTTACCGCGTTTAAAGTAGGAATATGAGACTCCCGATATTCCCACTTTAAACGCGGTAAGAACCCGTTATTATGTGTTTACAATGGTTGTTGACTTGTCTAATAATGTGACCAATTGAATTTAACTATCGGCATACGATACCTTATGACGTTCATACTTCATTCGGTTTGTAATTTCCTAAAGAACTCTGCAATATAACATTATTTTTATAATAAGGAACTCATATTATATCATTACAAATAGTAAACAAGTTGTAAAGTCATAGGAGACTTTCCCTTGGCTATAAACACGGCCGTCAATGGACCAAACTTGAATGAACGGAATAGTAAACTCACATTACAACATATATATTATACAAATGAAGACTATCTTCAACCGACACGAGTGTAATTGAATATTAGGTGTCATAAACTAGAGATTTTAATGCAACCGACGTAATTGTTTCCTTTATTGATGTCGACGGGCTGTACTATATTTTAAGCTTATAAAATGAACGCGCAGCGCGTTATATTTAATTACGTCTTCATTCATCGAGGCACGTCGGCGTAACGCAACCCAAACAGTTTTATGTTGCCCATAAGAAAGCTTAATGCGTAATCCAATTCGAATCTCGGAACATCTTAATCGTGAGGTCTGATGAGCCCATAGTAATTAAAGTAGTTCAAACGCAGTATTTTAGTATAATAACAACTGAGGATTGAGAAAACACGTCCATTATGAAGGGTAACATTGACGTAACGGCCACCCTAAACGCTAAATTACACGTTAAATGCAAAGAAGATGTACTAAAACATATAAACAAACGAAATGATTAAGTTATTAAGACTTGTACAATTGCAAAATCGTTTCTTTTAAGAGCCTGCTTTTATAATATTTTACAACTGCTGCCGTTTAGATATCTTAATTGTCTTGTAGCTATGATTTTGAGGTCTGTTTTACTTTTAATTGACGTTTATAGCTTTGTTATTGTCAGTGCAGTTAAAATTGGGTATTTTAAGACGCGTCGTTCATTTTACACATACATAACACTGACGCCTATTTCAAGCAGACACTATGGAATTCCATTTGCTTCGATCCTGACACACTTCTTGCTTCCTCCATATTCATCAATTGTTTCATACACGCACGCCGGTTCTGAGTAGATTGTTCATTTATTCATTCATTCGTTCATTTTAAGGGCTGTAAATAGCAAACAATAAACCTTCGGCTGGATGACGGAGACATAAAAGTGATACTTAATAAAAGTTTTCTACAAATTCAATAAGTAGTCTAGTGGAAGAACCCAATGGGTTCAAGATTTGGAGGTTCGATTGCCAATGGAAACTCTGTCGAAAATCACTTTGAGATACTGTATCCTTTATTTGCCCATTTCAGGCTAAATCACCTGATTGGCCAAAAAAGTTATAATACCTAATTCCATACTTATGAAATCGCGTCAAGCCTCTGGTCCCGGACTAATCCCCAAAGCCTCCGTGGAATATGATCCGTACCCCCTCCAGTTGATGGAGACATGTGCCCAGCAGTGGGATATTATAGGCTATTTGTATTCAAAGTAATCTATAAAATAATAAATAATACGGCCTCCGTGGGCCAGTTGTTGAGCGTTAGGCTCACGATCCGGAGGTCCCGGGTTCGAATCCCAGTGGGGAAATATCACAAAAATTACTTTGCGTTCTCTAGTTTGGTTAGGACATTACAGGCTGATCACCTGATTGTCCGAAAGTAAGATGATCTGTGCTTCGTCCTGGTTACTACTTACTGATGTAAGTAAGTAGTCGTTACATGAGTTATGTCAGGGGCCTTTGGCGGTTCAATAGTAACCCTGACAACAAGGTTGATAAGGTTTGTAATCCACCTGTCAACCCACACGAAAGAAGATAAAGTGCCCAAATCATAATGGGCCGGTTTATTAGATATTACTAAGATA
Source organism: Pectinophora gossypiella (assembly GCF_024362695.1). Classification (NCBI taxonomy): domain Eukaryota; kingdom Metazoa; phylum Arthropoda; class Insecta; order Lepidoptera; family Gelechiidae; genus Pectinophora; species Pectinophora gossypiella. Next base: position 12,599,269 of record NC_065407.1, read on the forward strand.
CATTCATAGCTATAGCTCTGGCAAAAACAATTCTGTATAGTCTCAGTATAATATTTTTATAACGTAATCGCATTTCATCGTCATATGAAAGCGAACAACTATTGTTTACGTCGAATAATCGGAAATGAGATTTATGTTTTCATTTAAAGGTGAACGGTTCAGCAGATAAAAATATTCAAATTAAACATGATAGGAAATAAAAAAATACCGGTATATTTACTTAGTTTAATTAAAAAAGCTACGCTACAGAGCTGTTTAAGAAGCAATATTGCCTTGATTTAAATGATTCAATTATCGTAAACGTGCTGTGAGTGCAGTTTCATAAATCATCGACTTTATTTATCCGCAGTTAACGTTAACTATGCGCATCAAATGTGCCTATCATTCAGGTTTACTGTCTTCGCGCAAGAATTTTTACTGTCTATCCGCCTTTGGTTCCAGATTTTAGCTTCTATGCTGGACTGGCAGCAAATTAAATAAAAATAAAATTAGTATGTTCAATGGTTGAGCGTTGGTCTCGCGATCCGGAGGGCTCGCGTACGAATCCCGCTGGAGACATATCACAAAACTCACTTTGTAATCCTTGGTTTGGTTCGGACATTACAGGCTGGTCACCTGATTGTCCTAAAGAACGATGATTCGGAAGGCACGTTAAGCCAATGCTCCCGGTTCCTACTAACTGAGGAAATTACGTGGTCTTTACATGAGTCATGTCAGGGGCCTTTGGCGGCTCAATAAGGTTATTATTGAGCATTGTCAGGGTTCTGACACCAGGTTTGATAAGGTTGGTAATAGCTTCACAACCCACTCTATAGAAGAAATGAGCTGTCAGAATAACATTTAATATAAAATACTAGCCAGTCCGGTTCAGTGTCTTCAAAGTGAGACTAAATGGTGAAAGCAGGCATTAATAATGATATAATTATCTTTATTCTGACATTACAAAGGACTACCAAAAACATCAACAAAATATTTTTACGACAGAAAAAGTCCGTCAGAAACATGAGATATTACTGGCATTCATCAAAACGCAAATTACATTTCGGCACACAACGTGTATTATTCAAATCAAATGTCACAAAAACCCACGTCACTAACAACATCATCAACCAACGAGCGTGGCAAATTTTATTTAAGGCGATATTGGATTGGAGGCATACGAAATTAATAATTACACTTGCCTTAGGATTTAGGCATCCATGGTGAATTACAAAGGTTTTGACACCTGCTCGGATTGCAAGCGCCATTTGTAAAGAAATGAGACCATAATCATCCCCCCCCCTGACACTTCATACAAACAAACTCGTTTTACACAGACACCACACATTGACGTTATAGTACGGGCGCATCTGTGTGTGTGACGTCTGACGCCATGCGATTGGAGTCTAAACTATGTTCGAGGGGGGTGAGGTAAACCTAGCTCAGACGCTGGTGGGGAGCGGAGAGTTGCTGTTCTATACGTAGTATTATTCCTTATTCTATCCACATTGAACCAACCGCATCAACCCTGGCTTCGTACGTCTTAACGTGCTATCCGAAGTACGAATCAACTTCCTTTCGGACAATCAGGTGATCAGCATGTAATGTCCTAACCAAACTAGGGATCACAAAGTGACTTTTGTGAAATGTCCCAACCGGGAATCGAACCTGGGATTCCCGGATCGTGAGCCCAACGGTCAACCACTGGACCACAGAGGCCATCACACAACAATGACAACTTACTGAGTCACCAACATAATTGATTACTTACAATATTTCGGATAAGTACAAATGACCTATGTGTATTGCTAAAATCCTTAATGCTTCAACGTCGCGATCGAATGATAATAGTTGTTTATTGATTGCGTCCGTTTAAATTAACAGGCTTAGTTGTCAGTGTGGCGTTTATGGTCCATCGGACAAGACGCGTTATTCGCGATGCGGTCGCGATTGCGCTTGCGTCGACGCGCTTTGATCAGTCAAGTAGTCGAACGATCCATTACACAGCGTGGGAACAGACACAATCTTTGACTCGAGAAATAACTCTGATTTATAATCGGATTTATAACAGCATGTCAGGAGGGAAAGAGGATATCCCGGGAGCTTCGTCATGTCAACTTTGAATAAGATTAGTTTAAATGGGAAGTGAATTCTTCTTCTCACCGTGTTGGTTGTGAGGTGGAAGGCCCCTGACATAGCACATGTAACGATTACTCACTTACATCAGTAAATAGTAACCGGGACCAACGGCTTACCGTGCCTTCCGAAGCACCATCATCTTACTTTTGGACAATCAGATGATCAGCCCGTAATGTCCTAACCAAACAAGGGATCACAAAGTGATTTTCGTGATATGTCCCCACCGGAATTCGAACCCGGGGCCTCCGGATCGTGAGTCAAACGCTCAACCACTGGACCACAGAGGCCGTTAGTGAATTTATTGGTAATTTTCTGCATTAAATATCTCTTTGTATCTATGCAATCTCTTTTATTATTTAAATGCTATCAAATCGTTCTTTTTGTTTTAGTTTTCCCCGAAGGGCAAGGCAAAGAGAACTATACCCATACAGCCATATCTTATGTATTTTTTCTTAATGATGATTAATGAAATGATGAAAAGTGATGACGATGAATGATGAAACCTAAGCCCCCACCCTCGGAGCAGACTCCTACTCCGAACCACAAACGAATTAACTCAAAAGTCCGCATAAACTTTCGAGTTATGAAGCGGCTTGTTGGCATGAAGCGAAAATGGATAGATACACTTTGTTTATCGAATATTTCAATATAATAACACTATCGCGAATGTTTTCTGACTAGCTTAATGCGATCACAAACCACAAAACACCACTTCGTATTGATTATTTAGATTATTCAATGAAGAAAGCAACCGTCCCGTTTCCGTTCCCGCCAAAAAGTCCTCAAGTCGTTCTTCGGAGACAATTATTATGTCAAGGTGATTCATAAAGTAACAAAAGAGGGTCGCGAGTGATTCGTCACTGGCGGTCGGTATCGATGACCCGTCAGCACTCCGTCATTCTTGACGACAGCTATGACGGCGATGACCAATGATACCATCAGCATCGTCGGACCCTCACTGCGATCGTGTCATCTCCTGGTGTAAACCACTTCGTCATACAACTTGTAATGTATTACTACGATAATAATTTAATAGACAATTTAAAAGATTTCCATCTCTTTATGCTGCAAGATTAAGATTGCGATGCGAAAAGGGACTTCCGCGAATTAATAAAACTGAAATGAAATTAATAATGGGCACCTTCGCGCCTGGATTAGTCAGGGTCGGGCTTTTTGACGAGTGCAGTAAATAGCATTATTTTTGTCAATTATTAATAAGTCATTTCGTGTTTAGAAGTGTGAAAATTAATAATTGTAATGTTTTCTCGGGAAGAGCGGAGCCCCTGATACAGGCGCTCCCCTGAAGGAGACTCCAATCACCTATAATAGTGTATTGGTTTTCTACAAATAAAGTATTTTGTGTTTTTTTAATAATTTTATTTGTAATTAAACTGAATTAGTGAGAAAATCCAAGTTATAAATTAATTTGTCTTAATAAGTCTACCGCGTTCATATTCCTTTTTCGTTTAATTGTAAGAAATGCTTAAGCCTCATTTTATTAAGTGGTTTATGGCCAGTAAAATTAGTTTATAGATACAAATTAAAGTCACCAGTCACTACCCGTTTCATATGTGACATAGCGTGTCGTAAAGGCCATAAACATTATTTATTTCTTCGCTGAAAGCCGTATAAAACTTGAAGAAATCGTAAACGACTCGCTTGTCATTTAGCCCTTGATACTGGAGAAATATTGGCGTCTGTATTTAGCGATAATCGATTTAATGACTCTTAACGACGCTTGTCATAAGTGGACAGTACCGGCCCTAAGGGAACTTGCACACGATGCGAGTTACTAGTGCAAGTAACGTGCGAGTCCATTAAAGAGCGGGAGTGTAATGTGGATGCGTTTACACGTGCAAGTCAGTTTAATTTGTGCTAGCTAAACATCTCATAGTCTAGACCACTCTACGCGAGGTATGAAAACATTTCTTATATCAACAAAAATATTTTTAATGCAATATTTTTAAAATATTATATTTTTTTTATTTTTCTTTTTTTTAGTATGCTACACAGACAAGAGCGTGGCCCTTAAATTAGTGATGATAATGTTTAATCCCAAACATAATCTCATTTATTACCATAGATAGAAGAAAGATAGCTAGAAAAAAATTCTAAAATCACTCCACCATTTGTTACAAGTCTTTTTTTTAAATTTTTTAATTCATCTAAGAAATATAAGAAGCAATATTGCTATTTGATACTTGTTTGCATTGCGCACTTACTTTTATATGCGTAATGTCAAATTGCAATATTGCTTTCTTAGATTAATTGCTTCTGTCTTTTTAACCCCCTATAGTATAATCCGATCACGCAAGTAATGTAATTTTCGCTAGTGTCTAAGAAGTGCAATCTACTTGCTTGGTATGGAAACAGCATAAGTAGCCGACGCGTGCCTGCAACTGGTTGACTGGCCACTCACTCCAGTGACCTTGAAGGGCAGAATCACTATGCTGTTGATTAAAATGACCAACCATTAACATTTGCTCAATGAGTTCATTAACACTATCGATTATCGTACCATGTTAAGAGAATTCTTGCGCGGAGCAAGTACTCGTTTGTAATTACATATAAGGTCGTGTTTTCCATCTTTTTGTAGTTGTCTTTTACATTTGGTTGTCTTATAGATTTTTTATTGATACAATCTATAAAGAAATTTGCCATATGACGGACCTGTCTACGAAAAATGATGTAATATTCGATCCAAAACATTTTCTCGTTGAAGAAAATACTAAGTTATCATTTTAGCATTAGCTGGTGATGAGGAGATTTCATCTCACAATCCACATGATAAGAAGGATTTTAGCATTATCCCGTTTTTCACAGGTTCCGTTTACCTAACCTGAGGATTTGACAAGTCCGGTTTTTTATAGAAGCGACCGCCTGTCTGACCTTTCAACCCGCAAAGGGAAAACCATTCTAATAAAGTTTAAGTCACATACCTCCGAAATGCATTTCTCGGGAATGTGGGTTTCTTCGCGATACGTGATAATTAATAATCCAAACATGTATTCGAAAAGCAATTCGACAATCATTGTTTTAGGCCTGTGCTGGATTCGAAACAGCGACCTCAAAGTGAAAGGCAAGCGTTCTACCAATTGGGCTACCACGGCACGGTTCGGGAAGAAAATACTAAGTACTTACAGCAGCCATTCATATTCAACAAATTAAGACGAGTAAGACCGACGTGACAACGATATCGAATATTATTTATTAAAATGTATCAATTCAATTTTATATGCAGTATTTACAATAAGATATGGATGGAGGCAAGTGCAACTAAACTGGCTGCAACGGAATGTCGCAGCGGCCGTCGGATTAATTTTTTCATACCTCCAACTGAACTTGATTATTTATCTACAGTTTGATCGTAAATTAAAACTGGTTCATTAATGATCATAACTTTTAATTTATTTCTCGTTTGCGTACGTGTCGATGCAAATATTGTACTTACGTGTGAAGCGTATTTATTTTATGGTTAAGATTCTATCGACCGTTTTTATGGATCGTACAGGTCGTAAATCATAATGTGAAGTAGCAATAGATACAGGTGATAAAAACTGATTTGTGATTTAAAAACTCTAGTATGTATTTCATAATCCCGTTGCGTAATAATTTACAAGTAAATCTTGATGGACGAAATCACTGCATTATGCTAAGAAGCAGTTCGACTTTGGTAAAAGTTTGTTTCCCGTTCATTTAAACATATTTACCTATTGCCTTTCTCAAATATACTACGTCCGCTGCCCATTGTTTCAATTTGCCAAGGGTGATAACCAAATCGCATCGTACGCGTTGTCAGAATTTTCAGTTACGCTGAAAATCTTAACACGCATAACACCAATTCAGCATTCATAATCGACTCACTCCGAGTCGTTTCTGTAAAAAACCGGACCTGTCAAAGTTTCAGGTTAAGTAAGCGGACGCAGTGGAAAAACGACCAAGATCACGCAGTCCAAACTGACAGTCATCACTCGAAAGCTGTCGTAGCAATTCGCGTCCATCAACGCTGAGGTTCCCGCTAATCACAAAACTTTTCATCCTTAACTTTACGACCGAATACAACAATAAAACGATTTATTGTAACTTAATTGGCCCTTAATCCGCACATTGTTTTACAGGATCCAATGTACTTTGTAACAACCACTTCCAGTTCTTGTCCTACATGCTCCAGAAACGATGTAAAAAACATTGTTGTGTTAAATATTGACTCGATTACACCGCAATTTACCAGAGATGGAAAAGTGGGTCTATAAATATTTATTGTTGCCTATATTCCTTGAAGCTAAGTCCGGCTGTCAGGAGTCAGCGGTATCCCGAATCTTTGATTAACACAACATACGTTTTGTTGAACACAAAACTTTGGCCACGTCTTCATTAAGAAAAAAGACACTGAAGTGAACCAAAAAACTACAAAAAGAACTTAGTGAAACAAGTTTATTACCGCCTTTACACTTAATCCTTCACACAAGTTACTTTTTACCTCCACGATACAATGTCCCCTGTAGTTGCCGCGCGAAATTATACTCTTGATCTGAAAGTTTTTACCATATCGTCGACTACAATAGGACATTTCGCTACCGTTTTGTAAATTGTGGTCAAACTAGCTGTTTTATAGTAAAAAGTTCGCTCTTTCGCTCGCGGATTCTGCAATATGAGGCTATAAATTTGGCGCGCGTCGCCTCAAAATGATAGGATACGTGTCGTCGATTTTACGATAAATCATTTTTTATTTTTCTCGCAAAAGCGTTTACCTAGCAGCTACAGTAGCAGCATTCTTAAATTATGTGCTCAATTTGTTGTTTTCATACATATACGTATTTCTCAGTACACTTGTCCCGAGGTTATGAATTTATTAGTGGTTCAATTGGCTCTTTAAACTCTACTTTTAAAATACTTCGAACATTTCCAACCACTTAAAATATATCAATGGTATAATTAGTATTTTGGAGTATAAGGAACGTTTATATCTACTGCAGTTTCTAAATCTACTAAATACTTACAGCCTTATTACAAAACAAAAACTAAATATAAACAAGTTGTAAAATAATAATCCGCGCTACGAAATAAGTCCACGGATTTTTAATAATGGAACTAATTGACAAGTCATACTATTTCTACCCAGAATCTGAGACAGTAGCGCTGCGGCCGCGAAACTTCTTTCGTTAAATGGACTATACTAAAAGCTTTAAAGCTAGTTTATCTTTTAGTCTTCGTTTTGTAATAAGGCTTAAATATTATTTTTCCCTGTCACGTCCACCTTATACGTGTAAACATGGAATAAATCCAGCTAATCGCTGGAGAACAGCGTCGAAACAAATATCTAACAGCGATTAATAAATGTTTATTGGCCACGCAATGAATTTGACCCTATAATGCCTTGATAGCAGGAGGCCGCCCACCCAGAGGTGTGGACATCTCTAACTAAATCGAATTATAATTCTTGCCACATTAAAAAGTATTTCAAATACGACTTTAACATCTTACACCGATGTAAATACGTACGAAAATAACACAAGTTGGTAGTAAAGGTAGACTTGGTTTTAATAAAATGTAGTCTATAGTAGATTAGCCGTGTTGACGGTACATAAACTATATGTGTTTTCCATTTCTTTGATAGAACCGCTGTAAGGAAATTATAATTAAAATTTGTTCCCGTGTGGAACTTTCTATTACTTGAAATACGTCATAGAATTTAAAAGCGACATATATGTAGAGCTGTCTTCTTCTTTGCGAGTCGATGGCGATCGAAACTATTTGTATTTGTATTTATGTTTAAACTAAATTTAAACTTAATTAACTACTACTACTTACTCTTACTTTTTTTTATTTTTATATTTTTATTTTTTTGTAGAGCTGTTAAACTTCATAATATTATGTTCGGAAATCTATTCCAATTTTTTTTTGGAAATCTGCCCACAACTCCTTCAAAGAGGGGGTGTTTATATGAGACTTTCGCATTTTCCAGGTAGGAAGCTAAAAATAGTTACATTAGGAAAGGGCAACCGTGGTACTCCGAATTTAATGCAAGCGAAGCCGCCGGCAAAAGCTTACAAAGCTTGCTTAAGCTTTGTTTATACATAAACAGTACAGATGTTACGTTATGTATGTACATTCGAAATTCAATGACCGGATTATGTTCACTGTTGCTACAGCAGGCTCGTCATCTTTTTTCCGTACAAAGGGCCAAGCGACAAGCGTTAATCATTTTTATCGAAGCCTCGCCGCGTACGCATCGGATTCACGCGGGGAACGGAATCCATTCGACATTATTTATTGTGATTTAAAACAAATAGGATCAAAATCCCGCTGCGCACATTATTTATGCGTAAAAGAGAGAAAGTATCAAAATTTTTCGAGGTAAATAACAATACGTTACGGGGAAAAAACTTTAGGTACCTACCTACTATAGAAAGCTGTCGTGTCGAGATATCTTTTTTTTGACGTGACTTATTGTAGATTTGCCGCAGATGGCATTAACTACTTGGCCGGACCCATTTGAGCGCTAAAGGCTCTCACCCGGTTGTCGAGAAATCAAAATAAACCCATTTGTTTTCAGTAGTTTTACTTAGTAATAAGTATAGTGAATGCCTCTCGAAGCACTTGTACGATAAATCATGATAGAAACAACGTGGCGTTTGGTTTGAATAATTAGGTAAGTACAATCATGAGCAATATAATGTACACACTTTAAGACTCTGTCGCACTAACATACTTGAAATTTAGTAAGACTTACAGTTCGATTTGTCAAAAAAGTTAATGTGACATGGTACCAAAGTGTATACATACCGTACCTACATAAGTAGATAGGTAGGTTTTTTGCGTAATTACGCATAAAAGTAAGATGATTCTCGGCTATTAGCCGTAAAAAACACCTCTACCAACCTTCAGTGGAGCAGCGATTCAGTGGAGGCCTGTGCCCAGCAGTGAGGCGCATATAGACTGTTTATGTTATGTTATGTACGCATAAAAAAACCACAGACAGAGATAATATATTTTACGATATAAGAAAAGCAAAGAAGAATCAATTGAGCTTCGGTGAATAAATACATAACACGTTTGTAAAGTAAAGTGTTTAAGTAAGTATAAGCTACCATCTTCGGTAAAGTGCCAACTTAGGGATACCGATAAGTACCATTTCAATTCAATAAAAGACGGCTATAAATTTGTAAAACGTTCGTTATCGGCAAACAAAAGGTCAGATCGGTCTTCTTAACGACTTTTCTATCCTTCAACCGCACCCAACCAGTCCCGGACACCACGTCTTGTTAAACATTGACTGTCTGTCACACGCGCGAGAACAAATTTGCGTACTGCGATCAAATTTAAAATTCCTAGCGAGATCTACTGCAAATTGCTAAATCGTATATAAAGGTTGTCTATGACGAATCTTACCAACAACTTTTCATTTTGGACATTGATCTTAGGTAATTATTTTCTTTCAAACATAAACGTATCATCACGCCTGTATCCCCAAAGGGGTACGCAGAAATGTGTAGTATAGACACCTCCTCGCCAACTACGTTTAAGTCCTAAGTAATAATGGGCGAACCTATTGCTATTTAACTTTTTTATTGTATTCCACACGATAAGAAGATCTGAAATTTATTCATAAAGGCTTAGTACGACGACGCCCACTCTACGACATGTAGCCTCCTTTTTCCTTCGCTGCAGTCGGGTAAAAATGTTTGACAAGCTAATTCGGCTAAGACACCTGTTCGCTAAAATCTTTCGTCATCTTATGACATCGATCTGATACATTTAGGTATTCCATTAATCACACTGACTCTTTTTGTACGAGTAATCATTTTCAATTTGGCTTCAGCCCCTTACCGACGCCATAAATTAATCTGAAACCGTTCATCGACAGTCGGTTTTGCGTCAAATTGTACACCAACAGATTTTATCTTCTGTTTCATATTTTCAACGACATAATAATACCAGAGTTTCTGAGTTTGGTCATCCACCTCACAACCCACACGATAAATCGATCGACATATTAAACTAAGTACTTTTTTATAAAAGGACTGTTTAATAAGCTTAGGATTCGTCGTAGCAAGCTGGTACTCACGCACCAACAAGAATATTGTTAGCGCACCAACGTCGGTATTTGCATGTGCTCGTTAACGCATTGCTGGTTGAATGACGTGCGTCCGCGCAACTGATTGTTCCCAGAGGACTTGCTTCACGACAATTTGATAGAGGTACATAGCTGCCTGCATATTTGCATATATTTGACTTATTGTCCACCAGCTTATACGGAGAAATACGTGATTCGTCTGAAGTCGAAGAAAAAGTCCTGTACTATAATTACGAGGCGTGCCTTTGCAGTTGCCACCGACGACATCGCCAAATAAAAACTAAATAAAAAACATAATATACCTATACAGCGATGGAAAATTCCACTTGATATTAATTAAGAATTATTGTCTAAAATTATCCCTCAAAGTTTTCGTTACGATGTCACTTACACCCCATACAAGTACATATGGGTGTTATTAACACCGAAACGAATACTGAGGCGGATGATTCAGACCATGATTCTGAGTCGATATCAAGTGGAATTTCGTGTCGGAAAAGTCGTGAAAATATTAGACATTTTTTTAATTATCGGAAATGTCCATTTGATATCAACTCAGAATCATGGTCTGAATCATCCCCCAAAGTTTTGGTTACGATGTCACTAACACCATGTATAAAATTGTTTATAGGCACCTAGGTACTGATAATTTTAAAGTATAGGTATGTAGCTAAACAACAAATTAGTAAGAACAAAATTACAACACAATATAACATAAGGTCACGACCACGAATGATCACGAATTGGGGTAGTCATAACAGGTACATCCATCGCATGATGAACTAATCCCCGTGCGTTACCAAGCAAAAAATCTGATCTTGTTATTCTTAGTAAGTATCTATCTAAAATAAATATAGCTATTTAACTTTTCAGACTTGAATCACCTGATATTCTGAAAAAGTAAGACGATTCCGTGCTTCGGAGGGCACGTTCAGTCTCGGCTATTAGCCGTAGTAACACCACCAACCCGCAGCGTGGTGGAGTATGCTCCATACTGACGGGAGGTCTGTGCCCACCAGTGGAATGTATTTAGGCTGTTTTTGTTAATGTTTATTTATTTGATCATCATATTAATAATTATTACCAGTAACTTATAAGTAATTTTATATTATTTAGTTACTACTTTTATAAGAGATTGTAGTTAGACCAGAAATGGAGGTTTTTGCTAGCGATAATAGTACGAGTCCATTGAGACTTACTTTATATTGTTCTTTTCTTGCTCATCTCGTCACAGGGCGTTAAATGAGCGAGTTAACACCTCTTTTTACAACACTAAGGTGAGACAATGGGTGTACCTAATCAAGGGACAGTCGTTTCAAATGAAGTTTTTCAGAAAAAAAATCAATTATCGCCTTAAATAGTGCCGGTGAAAGGTTAATGTATCGCATTTACGGTCCGTTTAATGCTCAGGTTTTATAGCTTCGAAAAGATTACTGTGCTCTAAATTATATGAAGATAATGATCCTCGCGCTTCTCTTTAAGGCCGCGAACTGGTCGTCAGCGATTAGCGGGGAGACCGGAGCGAGCGGTGGAGGCGCGATTAGATCAAATGCAGGTCTTCATGCAAGGGTTAGCGCCCGCAGCACAGGTTCCGCGACAAAGATATCTACGTGGGTGAACTTCGTACGGCTATTGGTCAAAGCTGGCCCTCAATTCAATTCGCGCCGTTCGTAATCCATGCCCCCTGTGCTGGATACGAACCAAGTGCAGTTTCAAAGTTGCCGTCACCATTATAAACGGCGATACGGCTCACCTATCATGTTGGCCTAACAGAGATATCGGTGAGGTGTAGGTACTTAGTTTATCTTGCGAGGATGTAGGTACCTCTGACTATCCCAATTGGGATATAGACGTGAGCTTATGTTATGTTAAACGAGCGATTTTATCGCCAGCGTTGACAACGGACGAATCGCTATGCCCCGCTTCTGATGTAGCCTCAAATGGCACTCACTATTAGCTGGACAAAGCGGCGTCGAGGGCTCTCGCCCTATGCAAAGTTTAGGACAACAGGTATTAGAGTAAGTTCCCAGCCAGTCGATCACTGTCGCCTCGCTCGTCACAGGCGTCTAATATGCGACGTAATACAGGCTATCTTTAACGCGAATTTGAAAAGTCTATTAAACGCCGATTGACTCCTTTACGGCTAATAACATTATTGCATCTCTTTATTAGAATTAATTCGGAGTGCATTTAGTATTTTTAACTTTGAATGTATAAAGTTTATGTATTGATTTTGTTTTAAATTTTTATTAATTGCAACTACTACTACTGTTAGTACGAGTAGTGGCATGATTATTTTCAATATGTTTTCAAAATTTTAAAAATAATTGACCAGGCTAGTTCACAGCACATAAGTACTAGTCGGCTTAAAATATCAATTCTTATAGGTGTAAAATATAAATTCTTTTAATACGGTAAAACGTATATTCATTGACAATAAGTTTCATGTTATTGAAGATTTTAAATCTAATTTCTTTAGAAAACGAACTCATGTTGCAGTGTAAGTAAACATAAATTACAAAACAAAGCTGATAATATTTTTTAAATAACAACCAATGTAAGTAAGTACTTACATGTTTAAATAAATTAAAACTTGATACTTAGCCGGACGCTGTCTGAAAAAAACATACGTTAACCAACTTTGTTTCTTAGACACAATTTTTATGACTAAGCATGTAGGGCCAGAATTAATTCCCCTGCGGTCAGGGTCTGGACCGCCTACTAGAGCCTCCCTAACAAAATTACACACTCATTAGTTCTACGGAATGTGTTTGTTTTTACAACATGTGCCATGGCGCCGCGCGGTGTAAAACTAACAAAATTAGTCACGGCGAAACCGAATATTGGCGTGGCGTAAAGGTTTAATATGTCACCGGGTGAGAGCCTTCAGCGCTCCCCATGTCTCGGCCAAGTAGTTAATGCCATCTGCGGCAAATCTACAATAAGTCACTAAAAAAAAAAAAAAAAAAAAACAAAAAAAAAAAAAAAGGGATGATGGTAGATGTTTGTACTTATATAAGGTTTTGAGGCATAGAGCGCGTCGAATGATTCTAGTGGCGTAAACATAGAGGCAACATATATTCAAATTCAAAAATATCTTTATTCTAGGTAACATAGTTACACTCTGAATCGTCAATTTTCACATAACGATCGTCTCATCCGCCTAAAACTACTGCAGTTTCACACAACCTGTATAGCCGGGGAAAAGAAGCTGCAAGAAAATCCTCGGACATAGCATAGCATCACGCCTGTATATCCAAAGGGGTAGGCAGAAGTGTAGGTATAATACTTTATATTATAGGCCCACTTCTCGCCAGCTATGTTTAAGTCCCATATGTAATAGGAGGCTGGCCTATTGCCATTAACTGGACTCAAAACCTGGAACCACGTAATATGAATTATCTATAAGAAAAACATGCCCAACCCGAGATTCGAACCGGTAACACTACGACGTAAGTCACGTGTTTTCCGAACAGGACTTTCACGGATTTTTTACTTAGAGGCAATCTTTAAATTAAACATTTTAGAGGTTAACCTCTTAAGACCGAGGTTTCCAGGCACAATAGTTAAACAATGGGTTTGGATTTATAAAGAACATTCGGTCTTAGGAGGGTAATGGTTTAGTCATGAGTAAGAAGAAGAGAAAAAAGAGGAAGAAGGATTAAGTAAGAAGAAGGGGAGGCCTTTGGCAGCAGTGCGATCTTGTAGGCGAGATTAGATTACATTAGATTAGTCATAAGTGTGTAAAAAACGGCTCACGGTACCAATGTGAGAGGTACGTTAGTCTACCTAACAAAAAGCTCTGTGAAGTGTGTACTTAATTAACCTTGCAGTGGATGTACTGACTACCCTATTGGAATATAGTCTTGCGTTTTTTAAGATGTCATGGCGTGGAGATGTGGAGAGGCCCTTTACACTAAAATAGGTACGATAACCATCTGGAATTCCAATAGCCTTAGTAATTAAACAGGCAATTTCTCAGACCTCACTAACAGTAGTTGGTACCAATCCGTCGTCTGCTCTGGCAGATGAATAAGTGCGTGTTGATTGGTTTTTTAATAGGCATTTAATGGCGTTAATGGGCGGGACAATGATGGAATTGTCACGGTAGATGCTATCGGAACTGATAAGGCTGATCACCGGCGATCTCAAAGGCAAATTGCGGACAGATTCGTCGATACGTACAACTGACAGTAGTATGTAGTTGGTGACGCTTGCGATTGTCGGCTTTGTAAACAGGCTTTAAAGATGTTATTACTTCGCCATTTAAAAAACTTTTTGGTTCTCATACATACTGCAGCGAAGTAGAGCACTTGCTTGTTGTTTACAAGATATTTAATTTACAGTGATGGTTTAGGATCTTTCATTGAGGTTTCGGCTACGCAAAGGGCTGATAGCATTATCCCGTTTTTCACAAGGTCCAATTACCTAACCTGAAGATTTGACAGATCCGGTCTTTAGTCTTTACAGAAGCGACTGCCTGTCTGACGTTCACACCCGCGAAGGGAAAACCAGCCTAGTAGGTCACTGAAAGTTAGGTCACATACCTCCGAAAAATGTATTTCTCGGGAATGCGGGTTCCCTAACTATGTTTTCCGTCACCGCTGAACATTTCCATTGGACAAATCAAATCAAAACATTCAGAATTTACCTTTGTTTAACAGTTTAAGACAATAATTAAACAGAAACTTTGTGAAAAATGTTATTACCTAACGACTTCCGTGCTCCACTGGTTGAGCGTTGGACTCACGATCCGGAGGTCCCGGGTTCAAATCCCGGTGGGGACATATTACAAAAATCACTTTGTGATCCCTATTTTGGTTAGGACATAACAGGCTAATCACCTGATTGTCCGAAAGTAAGATGATCCGTGCTTCGGAAGGCACGTTAAGCCATTGATCCTAGTTACTACTTACTGATGTAAGTATGTAGGCGTTAGGTACATGAGTCATGAAAGCCATAAAAGAAGTAGATAGAATGGTTCAGAATCTACGATACACGAAACAATCATGTGATAAATCTAAATCAATTCCTAATAAGTATTTAAAAAAAAAATACAGTATCTTTAATTTTTTCCCAAGCGTAATTTTCAATGTATTAAAAATAAAATCACACAACTCTAGTATATTTCCTATATTTCCATTTAAAGGTAATGTGTGGGAATGTCATACGCTTGCCTAATTGCGGCTATTTCGAACTAATCGAGGGGTGGCTCAGTAAACATAAACGACAGTGTAGACAATTGTACTTCCGTAAATTATTGTCACACCAACTAAACGCTATATCAATCTGGCAAATCATCATGCGATGAGTTAACTGTGGGAACCGCTTTTTGTTTATTTGTGTTGACTAACACGAACTGTTTCATAGCTTGCCGTTCAGCTGCTTGACAGTCTATGTGGCCTGTGAGTGTTTGATAACAGTGCCACTATCTGCAGAACAAGTTAACTGCTTGGCACAAGCATTCAACGATAAATTATAAAACGCTAATCTACAAATTGAGGAGCTCGGTGGCGCAGCGATAAACGCGCTCGGTCTGCGATTGTTGAAGTTAAGCAACTTTCGCAAAGACCGGTCATAGGATGGGTGACCACAAAAAAAAATTTACCTCTCGAGCTCCTCCGTGCTTTAAGGCACGTTAAGCCGTTGGTCCTGGCTGCATTAACAGTCGTTAATAACCATCAATCCGCACTGGGCCCGCGTGATGGTTTAAGGCCCGATCTCCCAATCCATCCATAGGGAAGGCCCGTGCCCCAGCAGTGGGGACGTTAATGGGCTGGTGATGATCAATCTACAAATAGAAGCCAGTCTAAGACGATTAAAAATCAATCTAATTTTATTTTTCGACTTATTTTCGAATAACAATGAGTACGGCGTTTGACCGCTTTTATTGATGACGTCACAGGACAGTATTCCAAAGAAAACTTTTGTTTTGACGTTTCATAAAAAGTATCTCATTTGACTAGGTTGTCAAGTAGCCTATTGGGGCAGTCAGAGGTACATCACTTTTGAATATTCTCCATCCACAGGTATATTATTTGTAATTAATACATAATAATAAACATAAACAGCCTATATACGTCCCACTGCTGGGCACAGGCCTCCTCTTTCAACCGGAGGACGTGTGGAGCGTACTCCACCACGCTGCTCCAGGTTGGAGGATGGATGTGTTTGGGCTAGCAGCTTGGGAGCAACGGCTTAACGTGCCAATGTACAGAATATATCGGGATAATAATATTGCCGGTAATCATCTAACCAGTAGACCACAGAGGTCACAGCATCAGACTCTAAATTGAAAAAAAAGCTTTATTAGTCGTTAAAAATTCCTAGATAAATTCCCTCTCTAAAGTTTTTTTTTTCAGTCACATTTTTACGTCATCACAAAATTTTACCCTCAATACTTTCCATTCCATTTTCTCAAAACGCCAGGCTTATCCTGACATCTTCAGCAGATGCAGATAAACCTTTTAAAATAATCATTCGAGTGATAAATCCTGTAGACACAAGCCGTCTTGGAATAAAGGGTTTTAATATGGTTCCCAGAGTCAAAGGCTGATCTTCGACGGGGGCGATACGTGCCAAGGATGCATAGCAGTCGATTGACGAAAATATGTAATACGCTACCAGAATTCTGTGTGGCCAGTTTTCCTTCAGAATTTTGAATAAGGAAGTAAAAGGTTGGGCGAAAAAAAGTTGTAGTTGGATTCACTTGTCTTACTTTTTTATTTGAAGTGTACTTATTGCTTAGTTACTCATCAAGATACGATATAGGTTCACTATTCATCTACTAGTTGGGGTTGCGTTTGCCTCACGTTGTTTCTATTTTCATTTCCACATACAAACGAATGCAAATTTTGATATTAGATTTATCGTGTATCAGAATTTGAATTCAGAACTAGATTAAGTTATAAATAGAATTATTTTTTGTGTTATCGTCTTGGTTCGGTACACAATTTAAATTCAAAACAACTTTAGGTATTTTCGTTTTGTTTTGATTCCCGCGTGAAGAAAACAACAATAAAGTACTTACTTAATTAGTTCTGAATTCAAACTTACGAAACGGTAAACCAAATTATTATTATTTAAAAGTATATCTTCACACAATAACTTCATGTATTAATTAATCATTAGATACACCTATTATATCACCCAAGGTGTCGCCTACTAATGGTTTTGACCAATGCCAGTATCATTGGCTAATGACTACAGGAACTTCATGTCCGTTGGAGCCCTATGACCCTTTAGGGGTTGTCACGTAATTTGTCCTGATTTAATGATAGCAAACGTCGAACGTGAGAATTGTGACAAATGTTAGTGGCTAGGGATATCCGGTTAGAGTATTTTGTAAATTGAAACTGTTATTATTTTAGTAAAGACCTTCGTGGTCCAGTGGTTGAGCGTTGGGCTCACGATCCGGAGGTCCCGGGTTCGAATCCCGGTGGGGACATATCACAAAAATCACTTTATGATCCCTAGTCAGGACATTACAGGCTGATCACCTGATTGTCCAAAAAAGTAAGATGATCCGTGCTTCGGAAGGCACGTTAAACCGTTGGTACTGGTTACTATTTGCTGATCTAAGTAAGTAGTCGTTACATGAGCCATGTCAGAGTCCGTTGGGGGCTCAATAATTTTCCTGACACCAGGGTTGATGAGGTTGGTAATTCACCTCACAACCCACACGATAGAAGAAGAATGAAATGATGAGGGCAATACGATTATTTGGCTGTTTAAATAAAGGGTTACATCCGTATTCCTCCTCATTGTAAAGTGACTTTTTAATATTTAAAACCTGTAGCTTTTATTCTGTCCGCGAAGTGCTTAATATAAATACGTGATATGCGCCCACCGCGCCACGCGCGGCGCATGCGAATCGTGTAATGTTTTTATATTACAATATAATTTAAATAATTTTGTCATTTCCATATTTTTTACTACAACGCGCTTATTCAGTCCATTCAGATACATATATTATTACTTTATTTTAACATAAATATAATGTGACATCCAGCGGTTTTTATAACTTCATTCCCTTCACATTAATTAGTGAGTATTTATCTTTGTACAACACTTTCACGGCGATGAAGATCCGAAATAAATTTCGGTAAGAGAAGTCACAACTTATTCTAATTAGTTGGTACAAAGTTCCAATTAGTACGATTGGGGATCGGTTGCGGGCGAACTGCCCCCGCGCCCCGCCGCCCCCGTCGGCGCCCGCGCCGCCGCCGCTGCGCGCTCGGTGGTTAACATAAACTGCACAGATAAAATTTAAGCCCTTTAATGAACTCCCGGATTGTTTTATTAACTTACGGCTTAATAAATTACCGACTGTCGGCTCTCGACCGTCTTCCACTTATTTGAATACGTATCTAATAAATGATCCAATCATGAAATTTCGGTATGCACCGTTCTGCAGCAATCTTGATTTCATTAGTGTAAAAACCGCTTTCTTTTCGACCATTCCCGACTTTGGAATAATTAATGGAAAATGACAAAAACAGTATAACGGCAACAGTTTCATTATAATGAGGTGTACAATTTAACAAAATCGGACCCGTCCAGGCTCGACCAGGTTTGTGGATGTGATCAGAGGCGCCGATCATGCAATAATAACCCTAATGATACCTTAAGGGAAAAGGTGTTAAAACGTTTATTGGAATACGTCCAAAATTTTTATTAATAGCTTTTTAACAAGCCGATGCCCGTTCGAGGTGTTAACCTAAAGTTTTTCGTTTGTTTTTTTCATTTTTTAAATATTTAAACCTTCCCAAATTCCTGATTCAAAGAGATTGTAATTCAATTATTTCGAGGTGTGGATAATAATCGGGTTGATAGACGTTAATGCGGGGTTGGTGGACAGTATCGCTTCGTCTTTAGCCCAAAGGAGCGATTCCAAAAGAGTGATGGCATAAATTTAACTTGTCGCGACACTTTTGGTATAAAACACCTCATCACACATAAGCCGCTGGTTAAAATTGTCCCGTTAAACCAATTTATTTTAAAAAGCACTTGTACTTTGTAAAAATAATGATTCGCTGTACATTGAATCTACATAATGCGCGACTACGCAGTGCACTCGAGGCAGTTTTAAATGTGCGCCCTAATTATATAGAAGATGGTCAACCTCTTTGTTTAAAGCAGGCGCGGAGTCTTCCTGCACCGACGTGGTGCAATCACGGAGTGCCAAAGCTTAATAACCCCCTAATCGTCGATTCCTGCTACCGCTATAAAAATTCGGCAGGCCTGCGAGAAACCGTTGGTCCCCGCCCCGATCGTTTTGTGCCAATGTCGATAATTTCAGGCTAGAGTTCCGAACAAACGCTGTCCACCGCTGGATTGTGAGGCCACCGATTTATTATTGAAATCAGCCTGTCTCACGCGCAGGCTTCCTGTTTCGAAATTGCTTATAAAATTGGCAACCGCTCGTGCCGCGCGCACGATGTTGTTAATGACGCAAAAAAGTTGCACGTAAACTTTACTTTTCAATTATGACCTGAGATTGACATATGGAGAGCAATTTATCTTGTGCCAGCTCCTTTGTAATTTGTTTATGATTGTTCTGGAATATGCATCCGCACAGAGGGTAATAAAAATTAGCGTAAAAGATTGTTACAGCAGTCGTCCTAAGCTATAAAATCTTGCGTTAGAAATCTAACGACATAGGGGTTGTGCGCGGCGGGGCTGGTAGGCTTGGTGGGGCGCACGTGCCGGTCAGTGCGCGCGCGCAGATGTATTGTGACACCTGCCTTGACGGGCCGCGTTCCCATTCACTCGTATGAAAAATAATACTCCCCTCCCTTTCCCACAAACTTTTAATTCCAACAAAGTGGGCTCGATACTATGATCAGAACCACTGCATTCTACATTATGTGACCTGTTTCTTAATGATTGTTCTAAAATGGTTCTTAACTTCATTAGTATTCTTGCAGCAGCTACCCCACAGTCTATGACCATGTTTATTGTACAGCCTTATCATGTTTGGGAACTTGTTCTGGGCCCTGTCTAGTAAGGCTGTAATTTATACAGCGTTTGTCCGATCACTCACCGGGGATCACTCTTTTGTTTTTCAAGTGTAGTTTTCTTTAAGAGACTCCCCACACTAGCGTCTTTCGAGCGTCGTCGTCGTGCGAGCGTCCGCGCGACGTCGACGCCGCGGCGACGCGACGCCAGCGCTGGCCGGCTGCCGAACGCCGAGCGTGCGCGGCGCTGGCGTCGGGTAGCCGCGGCTCCTGTCGCGTACAATCAGTGTGAAAATGGATTCCGACGAAGCTCGAAAGACGCTAGTGTGGGGGGTGTCCTACAGAATACACCATCACGCCTGTATTCCCGAAGAAGGAAGAGGTGTACTCTTATTCCCCCTTCCGGCCAAGTAGTTAATGCCATCCGGCCAAGTAGTTAATGCCATTTGCGGCAAATCTACAATAAGTCACGTCAAAAAAAAAACTCATTCCCCAGTTCCATGTATAAGGGGGCGACTCTAATACCATTTAACCAGGCATAAACTCTGGAAACCATGTGATGTCAGTTACCTATGATCCCGTTTGGATCCAAGTTTGGATCATAACTTGAATTCTAACTAATAAAGTCTTATTAATTGGTTTGGAACCCATGACACTACGATGTAAGCCACGAGCCCTCCAAACAGAGCTATCGCAAATTTTGTAAAGAAAACCGAAACAAGGACTGCTATCAAGTATACCCTACTTCCCTCAATCAGCGCCGATCGCTATCGACCTACTAGGGTCGAGTAATTCTTTCAAACATTTTTCCTCTCAGACGACGCCCTGAGCCGAGGTTCGCGCCCAACTGGGCACCCTCAGGCCTGTTGTCTTAAACGTTGTACCGGGTGAGAGCCAGCGCTCCCCATTTGTCCGGCCAAGTAGTTAATGTAATCTGCGGTAAATCTACAATAAGTCAAAAAAAAGTATACCCTAAATTCCACAACATTTTGTAAAACGTAGTCTTACCAAACTACCTACTCTTTAGTAAAAAAAATAGAACCCACTATGTATACTCCAAGAATTCCAAGCGCCATCCGAACAACATTTCGCTAAAACCATTCACATTACCAAACCGAATCGAATGTTAATAAAACGGAGTAACTTTATAATTCGAGCTTGATTAATGAGTTGCGCTGACAAAGGCACAGCACGCCGGACCTCTTACTGTGAGATTGGACACAGCACCCGACCAGTAGTACCATGAGTCCGAGATATCATTGTTGATGACCTAACGGACATCCTTAACACCGTGTCATTGAGGACCCGCTATTAAAACTCTCGACATCTGTGGTCCAATGGTTGAGCGATGTGCTCACGATGCCGAGGTCCCGGGTTCGAATCCCGGTGGCAACAAATCACAAAAAACACCTTTATGATCCCTAGTTTGGTTAGGACATTACAGGCTGATCACCTGATTGTCCAAAAGTAAGGCACGTTAAGCCGTTGGTACCGGTTACTATTTACCGATGTAAGTGGTGGTCAGGGGTTTTTCGCAGCTCAATAATAACCCTGACACCAGGGTTGATGGGGTTGGTAATCCACCTCACAACCCACACGATAGAACAAGATGACGTCACAGTGTGCTTTTTCATACAAATTCTACAGTAATTTCGTGTTTTGACGTTTAGTAAAAAGTAATTGATTCAACTAGTTGAAAACTACCCTATTGTACTCTTTCTATTTCTCTTTTTTTCATATTTCCTGTTTGCAATATATTTGTTGTGTTATGTTATTTTATATATATATAATAAGTATATATATTTGAGTTTGAAATTACAAGTATTTTAGTTTTAATATGATACCTTTATTATAATTAGCAATCACAATCGCACTTCAAAGGAGCTGTGTTATTTAGGCTTCCGAATTCTTTTATTCCCTTTATTTGCCCCGCCTTCTAACCACGGTTGCTGGGTTATTTTATTTTTTCCTCCACATTATTAGATACTACCTTTTATAGCATAAAAATTCCTTAATTAAACACAAATATGAATCCATTCTTCGTGGTTAACGCCTTTTTTGTTAAAGGATATTGCCGCTCATCAATTTAATAACTTACTTTTGGTGTGTAATAATCTATTTTTTATTACAGTCGTAAAGAAAAAAGCTGTAGGAACAAATTAATAGAAACTTGTAGGTAATTTTTAAGCTGTCTCCCGAATATAAGGTAGCGTGGAAATGTCACAGTACTTGTACCGTTTTACGAGTTTGCCTAATGACCATCTCGAGAAGATCACGTTTTATTAGAAAATCATTAAAATGGTTCATTTACAGCCACCGCCATAAACTGTGGAGATGCCCGCGGGATCACCGACGGAGGGATAGGAGAAAATTCGCTCAGACGTTACAATTTAATTAATTATCATCGAGGATTCTAATTAATGTTCTTGGGTAGAATAACTGCGACCGTTGTCCGTTCACGAACGACTGCACAGCGATTTGTTAGCGTTTTGGATACAAATGGTTTCGGATTCTGATTTTGAGTATGTTTAATGAAGTATGGGGTAAACAAGCTCTGTGTTTTTGACGATTAAGGTGAAACCGACAGACGGATTGTGTCCTTTTCAACATAATGAACAATTGTTATGGGTGACATGATTTCAGGACATCCTATAAACAGTGGCTGCAAGTTGTCTTTGGTTATTTGTGGATGTGGCTACCCCATTCGAGATTACAAGCGTGAGTTTATATATTATGTGTGTATGTATGTGACGATAAGAGAAAAACAGGGATTTGATAGTTTGTACCCAATATACTTTTTGACCCACCACTTTTGCTTCTACCACTCATCAAAATGTTCATGCATGCTTACCAATTTTGAGTACTCTTGAGCAGGCATTTCTATTGAACATACATACATAAACTATTTATATTTTCTTACCTGTTTCCCACTGGGATTTGCCGAAACTATGCAATTTCATTTGCTTCAACCCTGACACACTTTTCTTGCTTCCTCCACATTCATCAGTCGTTTCATACACGCACACGGGTTCAGAGAAGATAGTGCTGAACATTTTATTTTGAACATTCTGAATTTGATCACAGTATGTTTGCTTTCCTCTTCAATCAATCAATCAATAATACTTTATTGCACAACGACATATACAAAGGATATAAACATACGAATAAAAACATAAGCACAATAGGCGGCCTTATTGCTAAACAGCAATTTCTGCCAGGCAACCTTAGGGTGAAAGAAATCCTCTTCCACTACCATCAAATACCACTCAAATTGGCGTTATAAATGTGTTTTATTTTTTATTTCGGTATAAAATATAATCGTTTAGTAGTATCTAGTCCAGTAAGTTGAAACTTGATACATGTCATCTATAAAATCTCTTCCGTTCGATTTAAATAAACACTGTCAGAGTGGGAGGGGAGAAACAGAACAAACAATAAACTTTATTTCATTCATTTATCCAAAGGAGGATAAATGAGTGATATTTTATCAGGAGACGGAGATCTCAGCCACCGGGTATGTGATGTCTTAATAATGACAAGAGGTTAAATATCGTGAGACACATCTCGATACACGGACAAAACTGAACGTCCCACAAAAGAACAGTACCCCAAGTATTTTGTCACTGTTAAACCGATCCAATCAGTGCTCGGCCTATAAGAAATTGTAGCTACAAAAAACACAAACCGACATCCGAAAGGGTTGATACAAATTTTTACTCCAAAGGTATGCGATTATCTCCGAATACTTTTTACTTCTCCAAAAAACTTCATGTTAATTTCTATCATTTCATAGTCAAGGTACCTACTGTAGGTCAAATTAATACGTGTTGTCATGAAAGACATTATAATTAATGAAAAAAATAATGCCACACGCAACTACTAGTTAATAGAGATAAAAGGAAACGTCTGCGATCCAATGAAACGTATAATCTAAAGCATTTGACGAAGACATCAAATCAATTGTTTTGATTAGAAAGGATTTGTTTGGAATCGATCAAGTTATTAATTTTAATTGGATATGTAACATCTGCTTGGGTTAATAGTAGCAAGTACATTAAGTCATTAATAAAGGAATAAAATCGGTAAGGACTTGTCGATCGGCTATAAAAAGAGATTCGATTCTTGTACGAATTTTATTTCAAGTACTTATTCATATTAAACAAAAATTTGCGTACGAACAAAATATGGTCTGCTCCTCGTGTTGACTTCATTATTGACATTATTGCCAGCTCGCCACCCAACGAGCAAAAGCGCTGAATAAAATATCAATTAGAGTATTTTCGGTTGCAAAAAATATCTTTATTTCTCAATTTCGCTAAGTGAATCCGTTGTTCGTGTATTATTGAATGTCATTTACTGTTTTTGCGGCCGCCATGTCATCAGTTTGGGCGGTAAGGTAATGAGGAAAGAGAAGTATTTATTACAACGTGGACTCTTAAGGGGCAGCTTATAGTCTGATTAAAACGGTTTATATCAAGATTGCGAGCATTCTTCAAGACCAGTTTAGAATGGAGTATTGAATTATGAAAATAAATTAAATGGAGTTGTATTGTGTTTAATGTTTATCGGATCTTATTATCAAACGGAGTGGTTGGAATACCTTCTCCTTAAATGTTTCATGTGCAAGTCTGGTGTTTTTAGTGGTAGCGACAATGTTGGTTGGTGCGTGTAAACAACGGACCGCGGTAACACGTATTTTTTGTGCTTTGATTTATCGTTTCACGTTTCAAAAGTAGGTTTTTACATCGCGCCACCCGCAGCCATTGTAAGGTGGTCGGGATATGCAAATTGTGTGAAAAATTAACATTCGCACCGATTTTATTGGAATAAATATTGTAAAACAGATTCGCATTGCATGTCGATTTTAAGTTCTACTTACTGCCTTACCAATATCAATAAACAGGCGGTGTTTTTATTTATATAAAGTATATTATAAACTAGCATTAGCGATCATTACATTACAATCTTTTTTAAAAAAAATACAACCTACAAGCTAATAAACAAGCGGTGAGCATAATTTAAGTATTTGACAGCCAAGCAAAGTTCAATCGAATTATTTGATAATGAGATTCAATTTTATCAACGTGGTGAGTGTTATGGGGACCTTTGCGCCGGGTGAGGCGAGGGGGGGCCTGTTTGACTAAGCAGGGATCCCTGCTACAATGTTTAGTTAAGGTATTTTCTGTTTTTTGTATTTTTTTTTCTTTGTATTTTCCATTTTTATGTTTTTTCAATAAAATAGCTGGAAAATTTTATTGTGTATCAAATAGTTAAACACATACTCAACGCTTTTTAATGGTTTATCGGTGAGGCGGTAAAAGTAGGTATAAATTGATATTTGATTCCAATTTCAAAAAAATATTTCTGGTTAACAACAAAGAAAAATAGAGCGAAAATAAATAAGCACATTACGCTTAATTATGCAGTAATCGGTTAAATAAATTATAATGCAGTATCACCCGTAGTAACACGTATAACCCGTAAACAATCACTAAATACGAGTATTATGAATAACAATTATGTACTTGATCGATTGAATTAAGTGGAATTGAACAGAAACTACCAGGGGGGTTAAAATGGCCATATCGAAGCAATTCATCTAAAAATCAATATTGCAATCGTCTAGAAATGCGCGGTAAGAATTCGTTCTGTCAAAGTGCGTAACCTAGTGTCGTGACGTTCATTGGCATAGTGATGTCGATAGTAGCGGTCGATATTAGATCGATCGATTCTTTTCTATCTAACAGTAGGTACCAACTCACAAGATCTTAATTTCATATAACTGCAGATTTTACTTTGACCATACTATGATAGCCATTTGTTTTATTTGCGGTCTAAAAGCAACATAAACTTACATATATTATAAGGAACTGTGTTGCTAAGGTATTTTTCTTCTTTCGTGTTGATGACAAGTTAAATTTATAACGTAATTTATAATTTATCAGCCCAAAATGCTGTCACGGCATTAGCACGGGCGGAAGCGCTCATCAGTTCCTCCAAGATGTATTTATTTTGAGTAATAAGTAATCGGAATTATGATCATTTTTTTCATACAATATCTACTCTGGTAATGATTACTTACTGGCGTGACTATATAAAAGTAAACGTTTCAAAAATTTGCAGACAATGCAATCAATTGTAAAACACTTTTTTTGTCTTTTACCTTTGATGGGTTTGCTCTTGGCCTCAGACTTGCCCAAAGGCATTGACGAGGCCTAAGATGGAGCGAGTTCGCACAGAAGATGCCTATGCACTCTGGTCTTGAAAGTACCCGAGTTATATGCATTTGGAAATACAGAAGACGGCAGAGAATTCCAGTCCTTAAGATTCTGCGACTCAAATTAGCCATAAACAGTGTTTAGCCGCTGAACACTAATGGTATTATCTTAACATTGCAATGGAGAGTTCACACAGTGGTCGGGGATCTCCTGCTGGGCCGCGCCCATGGGGTGTGCGTTACGACCGGCAAAACGGTTTTTACCGAATAACCCGACCATTTGTAATTGAGGGGAAATGTGTTATTTATGCATCACTTCTAGATGGACACCCCACCGCGGCAGCATTCTAATTGATCGGCATATCATCAATACACGCTTTGTTATAATACTAAATATCAGTTTTTTATAAGACGCCCCGTAGTACCAACAGAGATTAGAACTGGTTCATTATAATCAAAGTAACATCGGCCTATCGACGGCTTAACCTTTTTCGCATCGTAAAAATGTTTGGCTTCAAACTTTGCATCAGTTCGACTGCTTCATACATATTGATACACATTCTAAGTAAATGCAGACTTTTAATTAGTGGAGGATATCTTCATCAGTGCGAGATAAAAACTGACGAATAAGGTCATGTGAAGTCGGACTCGGCTCCTATTTTATTTATTTACGATGCTGTAAAACCTTAGATTGCTAATTACTTTTATGGTTATTTTATTCCAGTGAAGGGTTCCATTCGACTTCTCATGTTTATAACAGTCATGAATGGTTGTTTCAATGGGAAGATTGTATATTGTACAGGTTGGTAGGTAAGTACTTATTTATTTAGTTTTTTTAGTACTCTTCGCAATCCTAATTTATTTATAGCTAAGTTTTCTTATATTATGTTGGCGTAGAAGAAAGTTTTAAGCGACCCGGGGCCTTAGCCATATTGTTTTAAAAAATATAGATTTGAATACTAAAACTCGACTACGTAAAAATTACGCTCTCAAAGAACAATGGCGAACGCCCATACAAGTTTTTATTTAAGTCCAAATTACAGCGTCTATTCATCAAAAATATCTAAAATGAGTCTATATGTGTTCTTAAACATATTAGTCTTAAAAAAAAACGCACGGGAAACCCCAGGACAGACATTATTATTAGTTTTGTTTTGAGGTTATGTTAACAAGCCATCTCTTTATCTTCAGTAATAATACCTACTTAAGAAGTTTAGAAGTTAGCTTGGAACAGACGTGCATACTACATATATACATATACAATATTGCTTACATACATAGCGGTCAAACACTCCTTTTTCCTTCGCCCCAGTCGGGTAAAAATGATTGACAAGATAATTTTCCTAAGACACCCGGTCGCTAAAATCTTTTGTCATCTTATGACATCGATCCAATATATTTAGGTATTCCATTAATTACACTGACTCTTTTTGTAATCATTTTCAACTTTGCTTCGGCCCCTTACGGACGCCATAAATGAATCTGAAACCGTTGATCGACAATCGGTGCAATCGGTATCAGTCGGTATCAATATACCATGTCACATTAACTTTTTAACAAATTAAACCGTAAGCCTCATTAAAATGTCAAATAATAGTGCGACAGGGTTCTAAAGTGGATACATGATATTACTCATCATGACTGTACACCAACAGATTTTATCTTCTTTTTTAATATTTTCAACGACATAATAACACCAGAGTTGCTGAGGCTGATCATCCACCTCACAACCCACACGATAAATCGAACGATATAATTAACTATGAACATTTCATTAAATATATGGATTAAATAATTGTTTCGCTGATGTGCAATACATACATAAACTCACGCCTATTTCCTACCGCGGTAAGCAGAGACTATGGAATTCCATTTGCTTTGATCCTGACACACTTCTCTTGCTTCCTCATTCATCAATCGTTTCATACGCGCACGTCGATTCAGAGTAGATCGTGCTAAACCTTTTCTAAGGACATCTCCAATTTGGTCATTGTACATCTGTCTGATGTGCAATAAAACATAAAATATAATGTACTTAATACTTATGTTTTTTTTGTTTCGAAAACTTTTCATTTAAAAGGTGGCTTTCTTTTCAATGGCCGGTAATCATATCAAATTATACATTGTTGTCAAATGAGAGCTTTTTAGGGTTCCGTAGCCTAATGGCAAAAAACGGAACCCTTATAGGTTCGTCATGTCTGTCCGTCCGTCTGTCCGTCCGTCCGTATGTCACAGCCACTTTTCTCCGAAACTATAATAGCTATACTGTTGAAACTTGATAAATATGTGTATTCTGTAAACCGCATTAAGATTTTTATGCAATGATAGAAAAAAACAATAAATTTTTGGGGTCCCCATACATAGAACTGAAACTCAAAAAATTTTTTTTCGTCAAACCCATACGTGTGGGGTATCTATGGATAGGTCTTCCAAAATGGTATTGAGGTTTTTAATATCATTTTTTTCTAAACTGAATAGTTTGCGCGAGAGACACTTCCAAAGTGGTAAAATAAGAGGAGGATAAAACTAAAAAATATATATGATGTAGATTAGCATGCAAACTAACTACCAACGAAAATTGGTTTGAACCAGATCTAGTCAGTAGTTTTTTTAATACATCATAAATCGTAAACCGTAATTTACCTTTATATTACGTTACTTGCTGTTGCGGAACCCTTCATGGGAGAGTCCGACTCGCACTTGGCCGCTTTTATCTTTTATCATGAATGAAGCCACGTGAGTACGTGAAGTAATTCATTGTCAACGAATACAATGTTATTCTCAGATTGCTACTTGCATTTAATGGCAGCCAAATTACGAATTACTTTACGATGTCAATTTTCGTAATCGCTGATAAAATTTTATTGATTGTACCTAATGACATGATGCGAATACGAATGACACGTGCGATAATAAAAGCGGGGGTTTTCGTCGGTTGAAGATTTGGGGAAGTTTAAATTGTAACTTTTTTTTTGACGAGACTTATTGTAGATTTGCCGCAGATGGCATTAACTACTTGGCCGTACAAATGGGGAGTGCTGAAGGCTCTTACCCGGTACAACGTTTCAGACAACAGGCCTGAGGGTGCCCAGTTGGGCGCGAACCTCGGCTCAGGGCGTCGTCTGAGAGCAAAAATATTTGAAAGAATTAATCGACCCTAGGGGGTCGATAGCGATAAGCGCTGAATGAGGGAAATCGTCGACCACGCCGGCGGGGTCGGTATCGGGGCCCTGAAGTGATAAATTGTAACAAAATGGCCACATCAATATTGCCATTTGACATTTGCGCATATAAAGGTAAGTGTGTATATAATGATACATATGTATGCCTATGTATGTATGTTTTATGTAGATCGTTTTAAGTTATATTGCATCGTTTACTTATACCCGTATTGCACCGTCCCCGACTTCAATATGTAGCAAGTTCATTCGCCCTAAGGTTGCCTGGAAGAAATTGCTGTTAAAAATAAGGCCGACGATTGTACTTCTCTTGTCAAATTTGTACTTGTTTTTAGTGTTGTGTTTATATGTGAAACGTGCAATAAAGGGGATATGAGGAGCTCGGTGGCGCAGCGGTAAACGCGCTCGGTCTGCGATTGTTGAAGTTAAGTCCGCAAAGGCCGGTCATAGGATGGGTGACCACAAAAAAAAAAGTTTTCATCTCGAGCTCCTCCGTGCTTCGGAAGGCACGTAAAGCCGTTGGTCCCGGCTGCATTAGCAGTCGTTAATAACCACCAATCCGCAGTGGGCCCGCGTGGTGGTTTAAGGCCCGATCTCCCTATCCATCCATAGGGAAGGCCCGTGCCCCAGCAGTGGGGACGTTAATGGGCTGGTGATGTATTGTATTGTATTGTATTGTGCGCAATGCATTGCTTAATACCTTTGAAACAAACTTAAGAAAAAGTATTTAGACACAACACATACTACATGCATAAACTAACATCTATTTTCCGCCAAGGTAAGCAGAGACTACGGAATTCTATTCGAATTCTATTCGAATTCCGTAGTCTCTGCTTAAAGAAAAAGTATCTATTGCTAATGCAGATCAGATTCTGATCATGATCATCATAATCATCTCTCTAACGTTATCCTGTTTTCACAGGGTCTGCTTACCTAACCTGATATTTTTAACTATTTTTGGTGCTATATCTGATTTAAGGGTAAGCGTGCCAGAGCGCCGATCAGATGGGTGGACCAGGTCAATCAGGTAGCACTATAGAGGTACAAAGAGCATTACATATGGCACAGGACCGAACGCAGTGGAGGAAGATCACACAATCACGATCCTCAGCAGTGAGGGAACGACAAGAAAGAAAGATCTTATTTGCCACAACTGAACCTGTTAATAACAGGTTCAAAAATAGTTAAAAATACCTATTCTGTTCAGTGAATACCGAATTTATTACCATCATTATTAAAAATAACACAAGATATATATCTGAGAACAATGAATGAAAACTCGTTATTGGGACCCGAATCACGTCCCCATGGGTCTCGAATGCCAGCAAGCTTCGGGAACAATAAAAATCTGGCGCCTACTTGTCACGGATTATGACACGTTCACAATAATGACAATGAAATTGACACGACGTGACGGTCGTCTTTTGTTTTTGTGACAAAAGTAAAAGTCACAAAGTCGCGACCGCCATAGTAGCGCGTATTCGGAAGCTGATTGTTTGTGTGACATGAATATAATCACGGTCTAATGAGAGACTCCTGTGAATGAAGATTTCCGAGTAGTCGTTTTCCTTTTTGAAAGCGGAAACTTACTGAGATTTTAAGTGATACCGCTTTAAATCAGGAATGTTATGACACTCGCAATATTTCGACACGGTTGCCCGAAAGTAAGACGATCCGTGCTTCGGAAGACACGTTAAGCCGTTGGTCCCGGGTCCTACTTACTGATGTGAGTACGTAGTCGTTACATACTGAGGAGGAGTCACGGTTGCAAGTGGCATAATCACGGGGTGATTCTGATACTGTGTGTCCCTCAAATGAATGACAAAAAGTTATGATCATGTAGGTGTCTAGGTAGTTTTTGTGCAGCATGAAGCATAATATCCTATAGATAGACGTTCACTAATAGGCACACAGTCCTTCCCTCAACCAAACGGAGAGGATTTGGAACATACTTCAATCCACAACGCTGGTCCACTGTGAGGTTTACTGCAAGTAGGTACTTCATGTACAAATCTTTCACGTTCTACACGCTACTCCCTATTTGAAGTAATAATAAGTAAATTATTATATTTTTATCCACCCACTGCTGGATACAGGCCTCCTCTCTTTCACACCATCTTTTCCGGTCCTATGCAAGTCTCATCCATTGCTTTCGGCGTATCTCACAATATCATCCGACCATCGGCCTGGTGGTCTTCTCGACATCGCATACCTACCATCCCTTGGCCACTATTCAGTAACAACATTAGTCCATTTTTTGTCTTCTAATCTTGCCAAGTGTCCTGCCCATCTCTACTTAAACCTGGCGACTTACTGACTTTTTTATACAATGTCATTTTTACATTGTTTTAAGTTTACGCGGTTATTATCATAATTAAAATACATAATAACGGGTTTTTACCGCGTTAAAAGCAGGGATATGAGACTCCCACCCATGCCATCTTTATAACAACAGCAAAACATGCGCGCGCATTAGTAATATAAAAAATTAAAAGTAGACATGTGACAGCGTGATTAAAAATTAGTGCTGCTGCAAGTTGATCATTCCCTTTCGCCTTAAATAAGTTAGTACTTACCCGAGCATAATACAAGCAATAAACGTAACAAAAACATTAAAGCGCATGCGCGATACGACCTGCCTACTTCCTACAATGGTCTAGCCCGCTGTGATTGGAGGAGGCCGTGGTGAGAGGCTGAGGCAACTCCAATAAGAATGCTTGCCGCGACAATAGGCACGAACGGTAACGGTAACGCTTAGCTCTTGGCATAGGCTTACGCGGAAGTTAGGGCACCTCCCTATTATATTACTGTTGTTTGCTGGTGTTGTATAGTCATGAGCAATATAATATACCCACTTCAGAACTCTGTCGCACTAACATATTTGACATTTAGTGAGACTTACAGTTCAATTTGTCAAAAAAGTTAATGTGACATGGTACCAAAGTGTATACATAATAAATGCTCGTGACCGTACTTACAGCCGTTTGGAAGACTTTCAAAAGCCGAGTCTTTTCTTTTTCTTTGTTGCAACGTATTTCCGCTTTGCACATTTGCTCAGAAGACACTGAATCGTTTGATTGGATGATAATAAGTAATTGTTTCTGATATTTCATATTCTATATTCAAAATTCTTTAATATTTTTACAGTAAATTCGAAAAAATAATGCATTGACATTGTACTAAGTTTTTTATTGGTGTCTTTATTATGTTGAATACGTAATAGGTTACAATACAATACAATACAAATACACTTTATTGCACCAAAATAAAAAGAAATAATTACAAAAAGTCTCTTAACTAAGTACATGGCAAATGGCGGCCTTATCGCTATAGGTTATTGTTTGTTTAATTAATTATTTTTTAGAATACGTAGATATCCTAATTATACATAATTGTGCTTATGTGCAATATTTAAAAATATTGTTTATACCTATGTCCAATATAATTATATTTAGTTCTTACGAGGTAATCTAAAAAAATATCTTATAGGAGTACATTCCTATAGGTGTAGATGTTAGAACTATGTAAGACTAAGAAGGAACCACATTACCAATTGGTACTATTTTCTTACTGTTCTGTTTAAAACAAACCCAAAGTTTTAAAAACCCTCTAATTAGTGAGTCTAACAGGAAATACGTCAATCATGTTTATGTCAAGTGTAATTAAACGATAAGATAGGTATGTTAGAGAAAAATATTTTTCTTGCAATAAAATGACGAACGTTGGACTACTCGACATGCGCCGGCGGCGAGTTTTGAACCTCAATTAGGACCACAGATTAAATATGGATAATTGTTTTTGCGCCCTCTAATTTAAAGATCCGACTAACTAAGCGGCCTTCTCCGTTTACACTTTAGTTGAGTGATTTTTGTTTATTTTAAATCTTGAGTGACAATAAATCTTGAGTAAAAAAAAATGGATCACTGTATGGCGAAACATCATTTAAAAGTGACTCTTTACACAAGAGAAAGAGAAGTGGAGGAGATCCTCCACTTCTCTTTCTTCTTGCTTCTTCTTCTCTTCTTTTTCTTCTTCTTTATACTTTGAAATAAGATTGAGTCTAGTAAATTTTTCTTACTTAATTATTTAAAACTATATTTAGCATTTCAGATAAGAAAATCAGATAAGAAAAATCCAACTAAGTTAATCAGAAAAATATTTTTCCAAACGAAAACGCACGTCATTTTGTTCACTCCCTAATACCACTCTTAACTTATATAATATGATTTGAGCAAATTCAATTTAGTCTTTACTCGGAGAGACACCGTCAGTCCATTAATTATTTTCTAATTGAAATCTGATCCACCGCTAATGCCCTTTGAATTTATTCCGTCCCATTAAATTCAGATTTAATTTTCTGCAAATAACCTCTCGTAAATTACATCGGTGGAATCAAATTAGAATTTATACTTTTAATTATGTGCACTAGCTTTCCGCTCGTGTCTTCGTCTGCATAGTCTTTTTAACCATCACTAATTTAAAAGCCACACTTGTGTAGCGTTCCCCCATGTTACTTTTTAGGGAAAAGT
Source organism: Pectinophora gossypiella (assembly GCF_024362695.1). Taxonomy (NCBI): domain Eukaryota; kingdom Metazoa; phylum Arthropoda; class Insecta; order Lepidoptera; family Gelechiidae; genus Pectinophora; species Pectinophora gossypiella. Next base: position 12,633,348 of record NC_065407.1, read on the forward strand.
AGAGCATTGGTTCTATCTGACTCGAGTGGGATGGCGCCAGAGTAGTCTATTTCAAAGCCGTACTAGGACTCTGTCCTTCGCCCCTGAATAAGACTGACAGTTACTGCTGCTCTGTCAGGTTCTAGGTTACAATCCCTGTGACTTTGACCCTTTAGTAAGCAGGTAGTAAGTTTTGCCCTTAGTCTTTTTAATAAAAAGTAGTAATACATACTTCACTAGGACACTATGATGGCGCAACCACAGTCGCGCCATCAACTAAATCTATGCATTTGTATAAACGATACCTCAGAAAGACACTTAACTGAATAAATTTTGTAGGTAGTGCGACTGTTGGTGGCGTCATCATGGTATCCTAGTGAGATATGGCCCTTAAGTTATACTACTTACGTTACTACTTAAATAAGTACGTTGTCGTTTCATGAGCCATGTCAGGGGCTTTTGGCTTCTCAATAATATACCTGACACCAGGGTTGTTGAGGACACGACAAAAGATGGATAATAAGTCCATCCCTGAAAAGTAACTTATATTCGTGTCTATGTTGCAATCTATCTATCTATTTCCATACATAGTTCAGCGGTTTATTCGTGAAAAGTTAAAACAGACATACATACAGAGTTACTTTCGCGTTTGAACTCTGTAAAAGGAAATCTCCGTGCGACTTCGATGAAATGAAAATAAACGAAGACATGTTATATTGGCATACTTGGTGCATAAAGTAACTTCTATCGGCACCTCAGAATAAATTCAGTAATTAATATTAAATACGATCCAACTTCAGAGATCAGAAAGATATTCGTTTGATGAAGCTTTACCATTTATTTGATAAATGAATAATCTGCGCGTATGAACGAGGAATAAAAAATAGTACAAAATTGCTACGGTGCAGTGCGCGAACTTTGTACTATAGGAAATAAATAAAAATACAGAAATGTTTAAACGCACCACTGGGTCTCTACGAGGTACAGTCGCGCATCAATATTAATAGTTGTATTGAAATTTTATTCAAATTAGTTGCATGGTGTTAGCTAACGAAATCCATTCCATTCTAGTGAATAATTGGCGAGTTTACATCAACGTCCACTGTGTAAGGGAATAAAAAAGCGAGAACAGACACTTATGTAAAGAGTTAAGTGGGTAGCGTGGTTAAGACTGCAATGCAGAACTATCATGTAGGGCCATTTAAGATGCAGTCAGCAATAACTCCAGGTATATTTTTCTCGTTAAATCGAGGATTATTCTTTTCTTTTATTACTAGTGAGGTATTTTATTAGTAATTCACTTACCTTTGTTTGTTTATTACAAATTATATCAGTCCATTCTTACTTTAATGACCATAGCTATTTAAATTGATATGTTACAAAAGTTTAAGTAAGTATCGTTAAATTGATAAGGACAATAGCAAGTTCTCGTAACGATACCGGTGATACAATAGAGGAGGCATCTCCTTAACGTTCTCATCTAAGATTGCAGTGAAGACTATCATGTAGAGCCATTTAATCAAATGCGCCGTGTGATAGCCTCCGGCGCCGCAGCCTGGGGGCGCTCGGCGGGGCGACGCGACGCGACACAGCGATGGGGGCGACAACAGAGCGATAGCGGTAGGGCCGATAAACCGCCGCGCGCGACTGTACCGATGCGTATGTCGCGTGGTTACGCGCTATTAACCGTGTCGGGCGCCGCGCTACTAGTCCCACACTAACTATAAATTACACGAATTATACACTCTGGCGGCCGACGCGAGCATGTGATATATTGTGGAATTGCAACCTCGCGCAAGATAGAGAAGACCCTTCGTGTCAGCGCAGAAAATTATACACCCAACCGCGATGTTTGCGCCCAACATCACTAATACCCGTATACAAATGCCCAGTCTTTTATTTGCGATTGTTATTTCGTAAATGATAGGCCTCTGGACGGCTAGGAAAGTTATTGCGGCGAGCTAGCGTTATTTAGAAGGAGAAAGCGTCGGAGAACGTTTGTTTCGATGACAATCGGAATCTGTCTCTGTCAGTGAAGTCGGTATTATCATTTGTAAGGCTTGTAATTCAAAACTGTACGCTTCGACGCAACTTTAGCGGGTCGAGGGTATAAATTTAAATAATGTACTTACCTATTAACTAACTATTTACCTACGTGGGTGCTTTCATGTTGGAGAAATGAGTAATAAGGGGCATCTTCATTATTTTTTAATATCACTTCTTGCGCGCTGTAAGAGATTAATTCGCGTAACCGATGCGCTTATTAAAAATGTCAATAAATTCACGGAATGACAGCGTAATTATAGGAGGCGCTATATAGAGTATGACTCGTGTGTCTAAAATCTGCGCTTGCGTCGGAGTGCTCCGACTTTACTCGTTCCATTAAGGTTTTAATCCAATTAAATTATCAATCACGAGTAATATTACACATTGTCTCGATTGAAACTTTAATGTCAAGTTTGACAGATCTCCATTACAGGGATTATCAGATTCTCTTCTCGACTCGCTTCTGAATTTTATTAATTCTGATCATAATTATGGAGTATATTCTTGGCAACCAGCCTGTTTAACGTACCTACTTCAAGTCCTGTTTTGCACGTTACCGAACTTGTTAAGAGCTTAACATGCCTATTAAAATTCACGCTTATAAATTAAATTAAACTTATTTATATAAGTACTATGTATATTGTATTGTACTTATAATTTATTTATAAATAACGTGAATTCTTGTTTTTAAGCTTTTCGATATTGAACGGGGTGAATGACCTTCCATTTATATATATATATATATATATATATATATATATATATATATATATATTAGTATCAAATTAAAATATATATATATATATATATATATATATATATATATATATATTTTAATTTGATACTTGGGTTTTGGAATGGGAGCACAGCTATAAACGTGCTGAGAACGAGGAATAAAAGAATATCCATGGAAGTTAACTACTGAAAGAACACTTACGATTTTGTCTTTATTTCCTGGGAACCTGTAATATTACAATAGGTATTTGGTGCTCAGATAGGCACCTCATTAGGTTAACAGGTTGCGACATGATTATTATGAGTCAGCTAGTATCACTAAAAGTTCGTAAATTGAGCTAAGGATAAATAAACAAGAAACATTTACTTAAGCGGCGCTTTTGGATACAACCACTTTACTATCAACCAGGTTCAGAAGGGATATTAAGGATAATTCAACACAGAAGGATAAATTGAGACCTATAAAATAGAAAGCAGCTAAACGCTATACTTTAGCAAGTTAGACACGTTTTAGTCACTTTAATATCAAAAGCAACTAATCGCCTTTAAAATTAAATTGAAAAATCGATGTCAGCATCAAATACAGGACCCAGCTACGAGTTACGTAACAACCAATTATTCGCCATTACCTTGACAAAATATTACACTTTTTTATAAACATACATACATGCATTAGTTTACAGGGACAGTAACATGGAACCTGACAGAGGGCAGCAGTAACTCTCAGTACTTACTATTCAGAGGCGGAGGACAGGAGTCCTAGTACGGCTTTGAAACAGACTACTCTGGGCGCCATCCCACTCGCTTCAGACAGAGTACTTTTTTTGACATAACTTCTTGTACATTTGCCGCAGATGGCATGAACTACTTGTACGGACAAAGCAGACAGAGTACCTACTGCGGGGCGGAAGGCAAGTTTCCCTCTTGCCACTTCCCTATTTTTTCCTAAAAAGAAGCATGGAGAACGCTACACCGACAAGACCGTGGCTCTTAAATTAGCGTGTGTTCACGCCTATTTCCCATTGGGGCATGCAGAGACCACGGAACTTCACTTACCACGATCCTGACACACCACTTTCACTTCTTCCACTCTCATCAAAGACATGCATGCCCGCCGGTTTAGAGTACCGGTCGTACAGAACCTGGCGTTTCTTTAAAACCTCAATTGTCCTTTTCTACTATTTAGCGTATTCAGAAAACCCGATATACTTGCTTAATTTATAGAATTTCAATTAGGTGTACGAGTGGTGTTGAAAATACAACTTTGTTTCTAAAATGTTTTCTAGCAACAAGTATAATAATAACCAAAATATAATAAGCGCATCGGAAAAAGTTTATATATATATATATTTTTAATTAGCGGCTTCGTACTATTCAAGTTAGGCATGGACCATAACATCTCACGTTTCGTTCATTCTAATTGGCCGTTCGCTACTGTTTCAAAATATAAAAATTAATCACTTCGGAAGCTGTTATGACTTTATAACTTCATCTGATTGTAGTTTCTTGGAAGTTGCATAACAAGCGTTTGATTTATTTTTAAATAGATTTGCAATAAGCGCCACCTATCGAGCGAGAAACGAACCTGAGTAAAAGCACCCTGACTGGAGTATAACCACACCCACAACAAGCCCGCAACCCCTAAAATTATATAAACTATGGGGTGGATGTGAACATAACGCCATCTATTATTGTAAGCGGATAAGTAGGTGCGAAAGCGGAACTTGTCTATCGATTTTAGTTCCTACGAGTTAAGGATAGTGTACAGATGGCGTTTCGATACAGGGTTGTTTGGGGTGGACTTGTTATTGTTAAGAGACATTTTGCTACGACAATAAAAAGAAAAAATATCTCTATGTCATTTTACGTAAGTAAATTTCATTGCTATTAGAAAGACGTTTATCCTGATAACAAATCTAATATATAGCCACGCATCTTCTACCCCATTATGATGTCACGAAGAATAGGTAAGTACTTATATTATCAAAGAAAAAGCGCAATTGAAAAAGTCTTTGTTAAATCAGATGAATAAACACCGACAAACGACGATCATGACAAAATCAGATACAGATTCTTCATATAAACTGAAAATTATGACAACGCATACGATTTGGAAGAATTCTGATGTGATTCAGCTTAAACCACAACAAGGAAAACACTAGAACTAAAAAAAATACGGAAGCAGGGCTGATACCAAAAATACATACCGAATTAACATAATATCACTTTGATCTGAGTAACCATGATTGTAGTAGACGATTGCATGAGTGCGTTTTGAGCAGTTGTTTTTTAAAGCTATCACAACCGTACCCGTTCAAAATTTTTTTTGATAAATACTCGACAATCAACTTGCAAATTCGTATCGTAAAATTTCATGGTTACGCTTTGAGCGTTCGATGCAACTTTCGACGTTTAACACGTTATTGGCCGGTGCAAAATGTTGGTGGCACGTTCCTGAATCCTGATTCTGATGAGAACTGTGCCGCATACGCCGGTGTCACACCTGCCTATAACCTGACTCCACCGGCTGTGCGAGGGCTGGTATATTTAGCGGGCTCGTATACTGCAACCGGGTTATTTTGATGTTAAGATTTTATTTCTCAGCCTTTAAATACGACTATGTTGCAGAGCAAATGTTTCTAATATCGATTTGTGAGAAGAAAAGTAAGTAAGCAATAGATTAAAAAATACATCCATTGCAATGTGCATAATTATTAATCTCAATGCAATTACATTAGTGAATTTTATTACACATTTATATTGAACTCATAAAAATGGATTCCAGTTTGTAATCCTAAATCATCTACGTACTTTCGCGCGGCAACGTCGTTAAACGTCTATTATTTATAAAATATGTTGATACTTTTATGAAATTGCTTAAAATATTGTCCTTATAAAGTTTATGATTGCTCCGGTTGTTAAAAAGTTAGCTAGGGGCAATGAGACCTACGTCATTTAATGCTACCTGTTAGGGTTCGCACCTGTTCACCTGCGCTTGCGCTGTCCTACGACGGACCGGCTCATTAGCCGCCGCCCCTCCATCAGATGGATCACGTCTAATGTCATCCTGAGAAAACTAGCCCTGAATAGAAGCTAGATTGCCTTTAACGCCAACTCGAAATAGATTGGCAGACAAAGTTGGAAGGGAATTAACATTTTATTTCTTGCGAATATTCCAGCCTTAGACCTGTACAAAAATATAATTGCAACATGTAAGTAGGTAAGCAATATAATTTTAACAACACTAACCACAGCAACACGTCGTGACTTTTATAAGAGCTTTCTAACAACGCCGTGCCAAAAAAGTTTATAGACAAAGCTATTATTAAAGAAAACAAAAGCTTATGGACGTTAATAACACAATAACGTCGTCGAACCATTTACAACATCTATTCCCTAACAACTTCTAAATAGATGATACAAGCAGATCTGGTCGTCCGAACAAGGTAATGGACAGGATAATTATGCGCAACGACGTGCAACAATAGCGGCGCGAGCTTACTGGCTCTATGGCATAATAAGCGCCGGCGTATTTTGATGAGAGCGCAGCAAGTAGCGGCAAGCGTGGAGCGCGCGGGGAGGCGGCCCGTGCGGAGCGCGCGCGCCGGGCACGCGCCCCACCCGCCGCCGCCGAGCGCTGCGCGCGCGCGCTACTTATCGTCGGGGGTGCGCGCCACCTCCGCCAATCCACCGGCAACCTCCGCGGCACGCACACGTGCGCTCTCGAATCAATCTCGCCCAGTTTACACTCGCGATGCCCATGGCGGCGATTCACGCTTATCAAAATCTCGGTGTCAATCAGAAGCTTACGCAGCTTCAATCTCCGGCACCTCGGCGACTCGCACCTGCTCCCGTCGACCCTAATCGCTGCAAGAAGCGGTCCTACCTTCATCAACCTTATCAGACCCAACCTGCCTCTGTCGCTCGAAGAAATGCCCGCGAAAGAAATAGAGTGAAGCAAGTTAACAACGGATTTGCGGCTCTTCGGCAACACATTCCATCGGCTGTGTCGGCTGCTCTTGCTGGTGGCAGAGGAGCTTCGAGGAAACTCAGTAAAGTCGATACTTTGAGACTGGCTGTGGAATATATCAAGAGCTTGAAGCGTTTACTTGAGGAAGGTGAAGAAGGATGCACGGACAGTCAAATGAGTTTAGGACTAACTCCAAATGGACCTCAAACACCCCCATCTTCAGAAGAGTCACATTCTCCGGCGCCGTCCCTGGTATCGGAGAGCTCTGTGGGCCCGAGCTGTCACGACGCGTACGACTCCTACGAGCCCATGAGCCCAGAAGATGAAGAACTCCTTGATGTCATATCCTGGTGGCAGCAACAATGATTACAGGTAAGATTTTTATTATTACTTTTAGAGTAAAAATAATTCCCTTAATAGCTCCGATAAGATAATCTTCATAAAATTTTATGAATGAATCCTTAAGGTGTGTTTACATAAGCTTTAGAGCTTTGATAATTTTTATCAGAATGTCTACAGTTGTCGCGACGTTTGTTGATTTTAATTTTTTCGGATGTTTTTATTATCAGTATTTATGAAACGTGTCATATACATTCAGGGCATCCAATACCTATAAAAGATATAAAAAATATAAAAGGTTATGAAATCATAACCTTTGTAAGGTTCTTGGTTTTTGTAAGTTTTTGACGGATCCTTTTAGCCACGGTTACCTACTGAGCTGACTACGCTTTTATATTGCGCAAGTTGAATGAGATTCTTCGTCCTGCAGGCAAAAAGCAAACACGTCTACCTTTATAGTTACGCATTGAACCATAGGATAGACTTTATCTTCGCATTGTTAAATTAGGACGGCACAATAGCATGTCTCCAACAATAGCGCGAATCTTAAAATATGTCGTCCCATAAAAACAGCTAGGTAGAAGTTTTTTATCATAGGTAGATACTCGTGCACTGCACACACAAGTTTTATAAGATAGAAGGGACCCGCATTCTAGTGTGTTATTTACTCCAATAGCCGAACAGCAATTACTTCTAACAATCTTGTGGTTCGCCCCGCATGCAGTGGGAAAATAGCACATAAAAAGTGGTCTATTCTAATAATACGTGGTCTTAAGGGACTGCACTAATTCATCACAAGTGGAAACAGGTTTCGCAACATTTTTTATTTCATATTTCACAAAATCTTAAACCAATCCGATGTATCCGGTCAAAGCTTTTAACTATGATCCACCACATGGCTATTATTGGCGTGCAAAACAGAACCGGTAGCCATGACTAAAACTTGAAATTAAACTTGCAAAAAAATTGTAAGGGCCGCTTCGTTGACTATTAATTTATTATGCCGGAAGACGAAATCTCAAGAGGAAATAGAAGGGAGGCGAGGCAAGCACACGTGTTACAATATTTGCTAACCTCTAAGCAAACATCTGGTGATACCATTTAGTATTCATGAGAATCATTGCGTCATGCGGCAGTCGATAATAGCTTTTAGGTTTTTTGCAAAATTATCGGAGCTGACATGTTTGGTCCGCGGGAAACAGTAAATCTCAGACATTTAATTTGTTTTTTTTTCTTTCTCAGGATCGGTGCATTACGGTGATCAGACTGCGCTCAATGAGCGGCTTGGTGATTGTGAAAAAATGAGCATTCGCCTCGAGAGGGACGCGGAGGCTGGAGCGCGAGGGACTCGCAGACCCTCTAATTAACCGCAATCAGTATATTCCTAATGAACGGGGATAATGGTGGACTATAACGACCCCATCGATGCATTCCACCGAGCGAGCGAACATCGACGAATACTCAAGCGCATTTCATACGTCGACGAGATAGCTGCTAAGACTGAAACGTTATTCATTGTTCCATAAAAGCATTTATTGTCTTAAGTGATACGAAATATCGCTGTGCCTTAGTTAAGCCTTACACTACTGTAGCTTCCAATAAGGCGTAGTTTATGAAATAGATTTTATTATTGTTATCTAGTCATTATTTTTAAGATAGTCTTATTTGAAACATTTGATATTAGAATGAGGGAGATTTTCATCACATTTGTAACATTTAGGCTTCGTTTCGCCTGTTTCGTATATGCCAGTTGAAATAATTTTAGACTTTTAGTAATACAAATATCAATTTGTACAAGAAAACATGTTGAGACAAAGACTTTTACTGTATATAGATAAGTTAGTACCCTAAGAAAGATTCCTAATAACATAAGATTTTTATCAAAACTTTTATAGTTACAGCAAAAATGCCTGAATAGGCTGTTTCTGTAAATAAATCATTATATAAAATTAACTCACATTTTTATTTCCCCTTTTTATAAAAACAATTACAATTTAAATTTAAAAAAATAAAATTTAATCTCAGATAACAAAAATTTGATATAATTACAACGAGACGTGAAGTACGTACGTTGATGGGAATAATTCAACGAAAAATATTATAAACACTTTAAATATATCCAATGAAGATACTATAGAATGAAATTACGAAGATAATAGGATTTTGATGAATGCTTCGATTAGCATAATTCAGATGAAGAGTCATAGTACCTATCCACTACGATAAGAATAGTAAGTGTAAGATTAAATGTTACTAGTCTCTTAAAAAATACCTACTATATATTGTAGACAATGACGGACTTTGCAAGCTTCTTTCACCTAAAACAATATAAATAGCATTGTAAAGCTTTAACGTGTTAATAAGCTATTTTCTCATTACTCTGGCACATAATTATTCCAATATACAATGTAATGACAGAAGCATATATAAAAATAATTGTTGCTTGATATCTGCATCACATTATAATAGAATTATGTTGCTACCTATATTGCTTCTCTTTATTTTGATCACAATAATAATGGGTGGAAGATGTAATTGTGCCTGGGTATAATGAAAAGGGTCCTCTTTTGTACCAAAAACGAAGATAAAAGATGCATAATATGTCTGTTATCCACTAAATTAGAAGGTTAAACGAAGGAAAATATGTACAGAGCCATCTATATTGTTTTTTAAGGAACCTGGATAGTCCTTTATTGTCAAAAAAATGTTACATTACATTCCCATAAAAAGTTGAAACACTAACTCTAGTTGACAATGAACACGAAGGATCCATGACGATGGTGGATAGTTATATGCCAGCAAAGTTCACCTATCAGATAATGAATAATAACAAATAAAAAAAATCAAATAGGCTGTGGTGGATTCACATGCTTCGTCAAAAAACTATCAAATTGCGATCAGTTACATGAATCCGAAAATAAATTAAAAGCTAAGGAGCCTCCAAACCGAACCTGCTAATTCCAGTTGCAAATCGTGTCTACGGTCACACGACCTAAAAGCTTCACTAAAGTCAATATATTAAAATTATTACGACTTTCAAAAGAATCAAATAGAACCTGAAAATAAATGGTTTTATCAAGAAAGTAGCAGGTTACTTCAGAAATATATTTTGGCAATAATTTACAAAAATAGAAATCCATGATTTGCAATAAATTCGATAGCATTTCATTTCGAAAACATATTATCGAACACTGTACATTCAGTCATCACTTAGTTTACTGTAATATTCAAGATACTGCGAAGTAATGAAATATACTTAACAGCTTTTAAGAGATGTAAGTTTATAGTAAGTACCAGGTAGCATAGTTTGCGCTCCATATATAGAATAGGTAACTTTTTGCGATACAACAACTACATGTATCTGGTTATTTGCGTTCAAAAATACCAGTCGTGCGCTGAACGTCGCGTCGTGAAATTAAAATAACAAAAGGTGCTTTTTCTACACGTGCTTCCACTCGGGTTACATTTTGCAAAAGGAAATAATAACAAACGCGAAATATACCAAATGGGGGGCCTGTTATATTGTACTGTAGCATTTAATTTGGGAAAGACAATCTGTGCAAGGCGATCACGTCCTCCCGCCCATCGAAATCAAATTGCAATAGTAATTTTTGATAATGGAAGGGAAGCTTGCGCCATTATGGGTGGATATTTCCGTCGTTATAATTGTTTGAACTTGAACTTGTTTCTGCACTGACATACTATAAAGAAATAGACCCACAATCGCTAAAGATTTCTTCAAATAAAGCATCCGAACTGTATTGTAAATACGTATAGATTGAATTATGTAAGTAGTATACATTTGTTCCCTCAAATTATATGTTAATGTTGTAAAAAGAAAGAACAATATTGGTTGTACAGTGTCATCATTACGCCTGTTGCAACTAAATTCTATCTTGGCACGCCATTGCTTAGTGACAAGATGCGCTGCGGCTACTTTTTACAGAGTTTGGTAGTCTATTTGTTTATAGGTCAATGAGTTTCTGTTTGGAACGGGATCGGCTAGATGCGACGGAAACGCGTGGTCTGCGCGACCCACCTGTGTATTCGCGAATCGCTTTGTCGGCCATTAATTCCCTTTATATTAATTGTTGGTTACTATGCGACTCTGCATCCGTTTGCAACCAAATTGCAGCTTATTATGTTGTCCGTCTAGTGGACTGGTCGGCCATACTGTTCGACATTTGCTGCCGTCAATTAGTCGACTTCTTTAATCACTTAATTAGTGGCATTAGGTACCATTTGATGATGGTACGACAATTTGTTGTATCCGCAAAGCGGTATCTAATCATTTCCTCTGACAATTTTTTTTTTGTTACAATAAAAACTATATGACACTTTGTATTTTTCTTAAAATATCTACTCATTTCCAGAAAGACCGAAAATTAACACAAAATAGAGAAACATGTTTTTAAGTTCCTATAAAAATTCTAACCAGAATTTTATAAGTGTAAAGTTTCCTATCCGGATGTATCCTGGTATATAAATGCAAAAACTTTAAACATTGTTAAAGATGCACTAAAAAGAACACGTTTACTTTAAAAAAAAAACGCAAATAGTGGTTAAAAATGTTTTAAAATTGTTATAAACAAAGCGGCTTTATCAAACGTTGCGTCGTCTGCGCTGGCGGGCTCGGGCGCGTTCGGCTCCGCTCGTGCGTTTACGAGGCACGCGACCGGCGCGCGCGCCAGCTGCGCGGTGACCACTTGCGCAGAACCGATTGTTTGGGGAAACTACAAGTTCACATAAAAATAGGATACAAGTGCAACTAACGTTGGTTTTTATATTTTTGTTAAACAGGTCATCATTGCCCTAGCGTTAATTCGTTTTCACCGGGTCCCTTGCTTAGATAATATTAGGTAGGAACTCAAGCTAAGAATAAGTATTAATCAATAAAATAAAAAACTAGTAGAATAACATCAAAATAAAACTAAAAATGCTGCCTTAACTAAAATTTTAAAAAATATATGATTAATAGGTAGTCAATGGCATTAGTTATGCACACAGACGCTATACAGGACCGTTTCATAAAACCGTGGTCGGTTTTCTGTGTGAACGAATATACAAAAATTCCCGTACGGTCCCGGTGCTACCTGTGTCTAGATTCAGGGTTGATGAAGTTGGTACTACACCAGACAACGTACATAGTAGAAGAATTTCTGTCAAAAGTCTGACTTCTTTACATAAACACCAGTAAGTCGGTCAAGGTCAAAAATTGGGGCTGTATTGTGCAACTTGAGACATGTTTATTTGGAACTTATAATGAATGTTGTTCAGGAAACAATACAATCGTAAATCCAGTGCTTTTTTACTTGCAATTTCGAATGTTATGGAAGTTGTTTACTTTGCAGAGCAGGTGGTTTAATTAAAAAAAAAAACAAACAAAAAATCTGCAGACAGACACAAGATACACCAGCTACCCCGTAGCGGGTCTTTTTTTTTGAAAAAGAAAAAATAACTGGGAATTCAGTAATTTTGCCACAATCAATGGTAAATTAGATACCGAAGGAAATAAAAAGAAAACAATAAAATTAGAATCAAACTGCTTTTTAACTGTCAAACTTCAAATAATTGTGAACTACTTAAGAAATATACCAACGAATTTATTTAAACGACTGCAATTAAAATAATCATACTAACAAAAGCAAATTCAACAAAAAGTGAGCAACCACGCTCATGAGCTGTATTCTGAACCATGGCCTTGACCTCAAGTAAGCAGACTTGAGCAAAGCTGATGCCAGAAGCATGTGACCCAAATGTCTACAATCTTCACAATAGGCTCCGCTCGGCTATTTTTGAACACCACGAATTGCTAAGTTCAAGTGGGAGAGATTTTGAAGTTTGGGACTATTGCCGACTCAGACAGAACAAAAACCATTTCGTACCGTTTCGAAAATAAATATATATTTTTTTTTACCACGATAAATTAGTGAGTAGCTAGCTAGATTATGTATAGACATACGCACACATACATACACACACGCCATACACTTTTACACCAGCATACTCAACACAAACACCACATCATGTTATATTACTTCCATATTCTTACACTTATATACTATTCTCATGAAACTAACTTACTTATGATATACTTAATTACTGAGATTTTTAATGATACCTACTAATTTATAGTACGTGGTAACCTGTAAAGGCTGTTCTATTTTTAAGTAATTCTGTTATTTAAGTATTTAATCTCTGTAAGTTACCCAAATAAAATAAAATAAAAATAAAACACAACCTGATTTTTTTTAACTTTGACAATATTAAAATCAGCCAGTTCCAAACCAGTGCAAGTTCCAGTTCAAAACCAGCCAGATAGAGCCCTATCTGAAAAAAAAACATGTCGAAAGAATTAAATCACAATTACCGTAACGTAATGAAATCAAAATAGATACAATATAAGTACTGAATTTTGAAAAAGTGCAATAGTAATTTTGATTTAAATATACAAAAAGTTAGGTAAATATTATTATCGACAAAGAGGATGAACCACTAATGTGTTACACCTACTTTAAAAAACAAAATAAAAATTAATAACCTTGATTAACAAATTTCACTTGTCTCCATTTTATACTTATCTGGAGAAGAAACGTCAATAAAAATAGTTTCGCATGCTTACGGATTCTTGGCTAATTTGATCAGTTCTGTTTTGTTTTCACTAGACTGTAAAATAATTCCACGGACCTCAAATTGTACAGAGAATAATATAATGCGGGATTCCAATTCAATTTTACAACCTTTAATGTCAACGGGTAATGTCCACTCACTGACGATTAAATTAATCAGTTGAAGCAGCAATATCATAAATTGTCAGGCCGCTATAAACCTCTTTAATAGCCTTTAATGAATTGGACGCAGTTACAAGACTCGGTAGCAGGTAGGCTTTTCTAAAATGTCTCGAATATCTCCCGAAATTCTTGTGAAATAGACAAGCGTGAGTGCGATTCAAGACATACCTCTCGACAGGAACTCTTAAAACCTCGCATTTAATTGTGTGACCCAAAATGCCAGGGATTCTTTTGCCTTTGTCGTAAATTGTCGTAGTAGGTGACTTAGCTAACTGTTGCAGTCGCCGTTTTGACCCTACCTGTTGACATTTAAAGGTATAAAAAGCTTTGTTATTGTGGTTCATTAGTTAGTAGATGAATATCATCAGTACATACGTCGAATATTCACATTCTAAGTAAATAAGTAAATATTTTGGATCTAATTAATGTAAGTATGCATAAAATGTCACTACATGCACATAGAAAAAAATAAAAGATAAAATTTTGATATATAAAAGTACAATTTATTTCAAACTAAGTAAAATTTTATAAACTAAACTTAAATCACTAAAACTTTCTCCAAGATATGTATACCAGCATGCACACTCGTAGACACCTCATCTAGTAATAAACGTTTACTAAACCAATAAAAAACTAATGCTCAAACATTAGTCTACTTGCCGTGGAGTTGGCACTACATGTTATAATTTTATATCAAGAGGACTTGTAAGGCATCAGAAAAAGTTGCGCATTCAAACTAAAAATTACCAAGGAATCTATAGAGTCGAAGTCTGGAAATAGTTATAATGAGCGCAGTAAATAAGTAATTTAAAAGTACGAGACAAAATAAATTTCCCCTCGTATAAAACATGCAACTTTTCACCTTTACCACCAAGAAAAAGTTTTTTTTTTATAATATTACCTACAACAATAAAAAAAATCTCGGTAAAAGCACCCTTTTTGTGCTGGAGAAGTGAAGATATAAATATTTTTTTATTGTTCCGAACCAAACTACACCTTATTTCAAATCAACTGACACTACATTTAAACATTTCCGATATTTTAGCAATAATTTTAATTTACGGCCTTTAAAAAGTCAAAGCTAATTAAAACCATGGCTGGGTCTTCTCCATTCATTTTGTATTCATGGAGATACCGGCTTTGGTCAAAGGGACGGCGTGTCGCGCTATTCAAATAATTAGGGCCGATACCGCCACTGGCTTCGATCGAATTAAACCACATAAAAATCGTCGAGACGACCAGCTCGCCACAAAAACGTGTACCATCAGTGATATATCGTGCCTTCGCGAGTGCCGACCATCATTTATACATGTTTCCAATAAAGCCTTATAGAACTCGAGTAATGGTCGCTTCGCTTATCGTACTTGTCTTATGGAATTCAATAACGTTTGGTAACACCAATTACACCCTTCACACCTCCAAATTTGGAGCTTGCTGTCAGTATCGAAATGGAAACTTGACAATGTCTATATCACGTACTCGTAACAATGCAGGTCGTTGAACTCACCAGGTGCTCAGTGACAGTAAATATTATGACTTTATCAATATCGGAAGAAATTACTTTACCATCGCCGTCAGTCAACACAATATTGAACTGACCTTTCATAATACGCTTTGAATTATATCTCACTTCTATAAGTCTACAATGAGCTTAATTTTATCAGAGGATTTCAACTAGACAGCTGTCGAAGCGATTGATATGAATATTTAGAAGAGCGTGTTAAATATTTCTACTAAAGGTTAAGTCTGTTTATAAAGGTTGCTGAAACAATATAAGCCGTTCAATGACAGAAACTGACAAAACAGGCTTTAGTAATTTTAATTATAATACTCCGTCGCAAGAAACTCGTGTTACTATAGTAGACACTTCGATCCAGGAACTTTACTAGCGGTACCATGTCATCGGTTGTCCCCGTAATGAAGGCGTATTCAAAAAACCCTGTTCTCCGCCGGTGGTCCGATGCTGTCACTCGTACCTCCAGCACTGTTCGTCATTATGCAACAACCTGTATACTGAATTACTTCGCGAGGACGTAAGAGTACTGCCTTGACTAGTATCTTAAGGTGCCACTTTATAAGAACACACATTATTGATTTTTCGTCGACAGCTTCAACGACATCAATCATAACAAACACGTTTTACTGTAAATATAATTCCGCAGAAACAACCTTGCATAAGTGTCAAACACCCAGAATTTAGCTCTACATGAATTACAGCTTGCGTTGAAATTAAGCATCTGCTGCAGATAATTTCGTTATTACGTTCCAGTGTCGTACTCACTTCCGACTAATAACCTGCAATCGATACGTTCCACGTATCTAATTTCCCCTTTCACGCTTATTAGCCCGAAAGATATCCAAAATTCGCTAATAACATTCTACCGCTTTATCGAGTGCAGTTTCAAACTGCTGCGATACTTAATACCATATTAAACACTAACGTGTTGCTTGCTACTGGAAGGCACTCATTACGAGTAACACCGCCCTGAATTCTGGCCTTTTGCGATGAAATGTTCCATTATTAACCAGGATCAGATACGCGGTAATCGTAGTGCAAGCAGCTTTTCCGCAATCACGCAATCATACGCAACACCATGAGCAGATATAAACAGCCGACACCGGTAAATAGGTACCGGTAAATACATGTCATCAAAGTAAAAATATGTATGTACCCATCCACCTACACACCGGTATGACCCAAGCCGAAGAGACATTAACAAAAATATATTACGGAGACATTCTCACAGTACTAATCAGAGCTATTATCTTGATAAACTGCTTTATAATCATAGAGCAATTGAGTCGCATTTATCAGCGGCTAACGAGCTGATAAATTGATCACTAAAGATAAATCCATTCACAAACAAGCAACATTACAAAAATATCTGGCCAAGAGCAATTTGTTTAAGGTTATTCCTAAAAGGTAGCGCCTCATCGTTACTTGACTCACTCATTAATTTATATCTCGTCGGACCCTAAATTTCATAAAGAGGTGCATTTGACAAAGTGTAGAGATATCGTAAGAGATCTACTAATTCAAATCCAGTTTCATATATCTTTTTATTCAAACATAGATAACGTTATCTGCATCGACGTCCCTATAAAGCTTAATATGATATCTTTCCACAGGCGCATCAGCTTTTACACAAAAATAAATTTATTTTAGGATCTTATCATCTTCATCAATCCTCTGGCTCAAGTTTAAAACGTTATTTATTGATAACGGTAAGATGTTATTGCGTTTGTAATTTTCTGCTTCAAGTCATGTTCAGATTTAGGGTTACTAACCACAATATTGGATTTTACACTTAGTCACTAATATATAATATAAGGTCATTGGCGTAAAGAACTTTGATATTGAACTATTTCTCAGTAATAATTCTTAGTCATCCGGATTCTACATCAATTTTCTCACTAATTTTCTATTTGGCTGCGTAAACCAAGGTATGGCACGAGTCAAGTGTATTGAAGTGAGACATTACTGTGGTCGGACCGTTCGTTACCCTTAAAACAACGTCGGGATGATACATTTTTTTTTCTTCAAATTGTATTTCGTTTAGACACGATTGTAGTAAGAATATTGTGCAATGAAAAATAACCTTGGCCAATCTTTTTTATATCAGTGAAACCACTTTAGCAAAATACAAATTATATACTAAAAACACTCTAAGGTGTAATAAATAAACTCAAAATTCTAAATTCGTGTGCTATTAACGTAAATACTGTATGATTATGACATCACAATGTAAGTAAAAATGAAGGAGAAGGACTCATGCGTCAATTGCTACTGTAGAACAATCATTGGCGACAGAGTAATGATTTAAAAATTCCAATCATCTATTAAGGGAACATTGAATGTTCATCGACGGTGGCGACCACCGGGGGTCGAGGTGTTTGAAAACTGGACCAAGAGTAATGACGGGTTAGAAACGCACCGAAGAGCTGCGTAGTTCCGGTCCATCTCTCGATTTGCCCCCGGACAAAATTTATCGACTTTTGTCATGCGATCGTCGAAGCCAGATTACATACAGGTACGCCAACAGTAAAATCAAGTGCGTTGGTGGAATTTTAATTTGATAGGGTTTCCGATTACTAGATACCTACTATTTAATGACGGACCTATTTGCGGTCAATCAAACCACAGTTATTGGAAGAACCAAAACAAGGATGGCTGCCAATTAACTAAATGAGAAACACAAAATATGGAAGCAGATGATTTTGTTATTTGATGCTTTATTTAAGCTGCCAAGACTAAGATTCTAGAAACACAAAAATACAAAATGATATAGACTAAAAATACAAAACTATGTCGACGAGAGAGAAAAAAGTCAATAAAAACACATGATGACTCAATTAATTGTTAAATGAAGCGTGACGAATCTTAATGATTATAATTGTCGTTAAGGTAGTAGAGAGAGGAGGTAGACCATAGAGAATGGTAGGAAACGGTAGCAGTAGTTAATGGGCGGTAGTCGCATAACTAATGCGACAATCAGAACGGTCGGCGTGGTCGCAGAACCAATCGACAGCAGATACAATCTCTCCGACGACCAATTCCGTTGGACTGATTAAATGACACCGATTAAAAGTATACAAAGTATAAACAAGACAATTTCAATTCAATTAAACCTTATATCGATAAATACAAAAATACTCCATTGCACCAAAATAAAAGGAAGTATTCATAAAAGACTCTTAACTAAGTACATGGCAATTGGCGGCATTATCGCTTAAAGCGATTTCTTCCAGACAACCATAAGGCGGGGTAATATGTAAAAATTAAAACATCGACTTGACGTACACAAACACATACATACACTCGACATATTCATATTTATCGACTTGTACATACGGTAGGTCATAAAAAATTTCATACTCTACTCAAAGTGAGATGAGCGGTAGTGTGTTGCAGACGGTATGGTCATCATTAACCTTGATATTGATCCGAAAGGAAAGTGTACCTTAGAGGATACAAACTTTTCTGTAAAAATAAAATTTGATTTACTTAGATGCAGTTTCTTCACAGAAAAAAATATTGTGAGCATTTGACTACGTGACATAGTCTCACCACAGGATGAAAATGTTCCGGTGGTCTCCGCATAGTAGCTGTGGAGATCAATCTAATGACGGTGACGAATCGGCATCGCCGTCAGAGCTATTACTTTAATCGATTTATTGCAAGCAACAGAAACTCTCGACTTTACTACATCTATTAGTATCTATTTTTTAATTCTGTGTTCCTTCTAAACTTCAAAAGCATCTTACGAAATGACACTGCGTCAATTTTCATATTCAGTGTGGTCAGCCACCAACTGTCCTTTAATTAACTAGAGGCTTTGATGTTTATTTCGTTGTAATAACATGCTATTACTTCAAAACAGCTACCATTAGAAAGATAACTAAGAACCCATTCTAATTACAAGATGTTTCTCTTGTCAACAACGACGTAATTACCAAAACAATAAAATCCATGCGACGACATAAGCATATAAAACGCAGGCCTTATAAACTGCACTTGATGAAAGTAATCAAAATGAATAAACGTAGGATCTGGGAGCGATATCAGTTTTAATTACGCAATTACTTTTAATTCACATGGTACTCTCGGACAATTTCTCATAAAAGCTGGCTCGTGAACAGTGACTCGCAATGGTAGCGGTCACGCATGCGCCGCGCGATTAATTCAACCAATCAGGGGCTGATTACACGCATTATGCACTCACCAGCGGAGGATTAACATCTTTTACACCTTATTAATACCTGTATAAAGTTTATTTTCCCATAGAGCAAGTTGCCTGTGGTAGTCTATGATCAAGAGCGGCTTAGAAGATAGTTGATTTCACGCGATGTCACCGAGCCGTACATAGCGGCGTAAGCACTGCCCTCAGGGGCATATTTACAGAATGAGTACCTATGTAAAAATACGTCATTATGGCCTGTTACCCGGCTCTTGACTTGCGTATAATAGTTTCACTTAACAGTAGCCCTGCGAATCTTTAAGTTTTATTATCTCTTTTTCTGCGATTCTCTCGTCTCATGATTACAACAAGAAAGTATTGTATTATATGTTTTATATCTTTCTTTATTTGCGGATCAATAGAAGCTATTGCCTGAGAAATTGTATATATTGCTATTTCTATATAAAGTTGGCGTGAGAACTAATCTTATCCGTCGAGCGAATTATATCCAGCATCCTTAGAGATAATTTTATGTCAACATAACGTTCGTACCTTAGTAAGTGTAAGTACGAATGATATCCTGATGTATCCGAGCAACTAATAAGCGGTACTTAAGGCTATATCCGCAGAACCAAGACGAAGGGTTTGATATTAATCTTGACACGGAGTTGCTAATGAACTGGTCACACTTTAACAGCATTAGCAATCGCTTGTTTTGTTACTGATATTACTTATCAGGTTGCGGTTTTATTAATAAATACGGTTTGTATCGCTGTTCATTTTGAGTCATTCATAATTTGTATTTAAATACAAAGATCACCTAAGATACGAGATGGGCTACCGACTTCAGATTACTTTAAGGACTATGAAATTAAAACTTACAAATCGAGGGTTGAAAGCCAAATGGGTTTAAGCGACATTTTGGGCGAAATTGACTTATATATATATTCGGAATCAGCGATTTTTTCCGCGTCGACTGATCTTGGTTTCAGATCAATCGAAGCTACTTTTTGGCGCTTCAACCAATTAGCACTTTGGGTACATTTTTAAAAACCTGTGTTTTAACCGACAAAAAAATGCACAAAATTCTGGGCGGGTGGCATATCAGTCGTATTCCGGGATATGAGTCGGTCACATAAGCTGTTATGTCTTTTCATTTTCATGATTTGAAGTCTGTTAAAGCGTTTTCCCTGACAGTGTTTTGTTATAGATAAGTCGGTTAAATCATTTGTCCTTAGACGAAACGAAAATAGATTTGGCGCTTAAATCTTTTTGCTTTATTCCAGATTTTATAAATATTGTCGCTTCAACCGTTTTGCCTTCGACAGTTTAAAAGTAAAATTGGCACTTGAACTGTTTTGCCTTTACCGAAAATATTCATAGAATTTGACTTCAGCTATTTATGCTACATTTTTTTTTAATTTTTTGTCGTATAAAACAACTATCATTTTCTTTTGAAAGGACATAAAACGTTTTTCCAAAACAAAAAAGAAATAATGTTAACATTTCAGTCATCGCAATTTTGTATGAAACCTTGTGCCCGCATCACTTCAACATATCAAAATAAGTATGGGCAGGTCCTGGTTGGGCGGTTCACACAGCTAAAAGTTACGATTGGGAAGACCGGGAGTGTGCGTGTCATCATGTCACCCAAGCCGTATCCGTTGATGGTGACTTCTTTTTGTGTCTATCCCAAGTCGTTGTTGTGGTAGACTTTGACGTGGCTAGCGGAACCGAACTTCGAATTGAAGATCTGGTAACATGGCATACAATCAAGCTGGCCAGCCGAGTTTACCGTGTAATTGTAGGAAGGTTTCCGTTGAGTTTTCCGTATTTGGCGTCTTGGACTAAGATTTTCGAGGACTATATCACGCGCTATTCCAGGTTCAGACACACTCATCCCAACTATCAGTTGGCATGTTGAAAGCCACATGGTTGCGCTTGAGTACGTCTTTGTACCGCAGGTATTGTTCACCTTGTTTACAGTTCCTTCTAGACACCTCGAAATATAAGTTTGGCGGGGATGATCTGTAAATCTACCGTTTAAGTTTTTCATTTAAATAAATTAAAAAAAAAAAAAAAGAAAACCTTTCTGTCATCCATTCGCATGACGTGACCGCACCATCGTAGGTGATGTTTTATGATGAGAGCTTCTATTCCGAATATGCCAGAACGACGTAATACTTCTGTTATTGGAAAACCATCTTGCCGCTTTATGCGAAGGATGGACCTTAGAGTGTTACGTATCAAGTACGCCGCTGAGACTTTGTACACTAATATTTTAAGTTTTCCAAAGGCTGCCACCGCACCTGTTATCCGGGCTGGCAACTTCGATGACTTTGGAGTCATTTCATATTTGAGAACCCAAATATTTTAATTTTGAAACTTCCTCCAGCTCAGCGCCATTTAAAGCAACATTGGAAGAAGCTACATCCCCGGAGCATCCTCTGGATGGTTATTTTAAAAGGGTTTTGCACAAAACTATAAATATTCTGGTGTATGACTTAATTGAATCGGCCATTCCTCGGCCAGTTTGGTTAACTGACGCATAGATGTGAGACGTGAGAGATGAAAAATGATCTTATTCATTTTAGCCTTAATTTCAATTAAGCTATAAATAACAATTCCACAGAGTATCCCACTAATGCGTGATACAGAAGCGATATATAAAGAAAATAGACTAGGAACCATGGCTCCATGTGTTATGACATAGCCTTGTTTCGCGCCGTAGGTAACGACGAATAGCTCTGAAAAGTTCTGAAAGTTCTGTTCTGAAATCAAACTGTCGTCATCATGTCGTCATGATATTGTCGTATCAGGATAAGTCATAACTTTTCAGGACAATCTGTTTTCTTTAGAGCAATCCACAAGCCGCGTGAAGCCTCACGCAGCACATAACAAAGGCCGATGTTGTTCAAGCCTTTTGGCCTGAATCTGTTTAATAACAAAACCGTACCCCCATATCTCTGTCCAGACAAATCATCATTGGGTTTCCGGAAGTACCTTTTCTGCATCACGGGATAGAATAACGTTAAGGCTAAAATTTAATATCGATCGCCATCGACTCGCAAAGGGGAAGAAGGCTAAAATCATTCCAGCAGCTGACTCCCATATCTTCAGGATGAGTTTGTATAACCAGTTATTAATGTGTTGGCATATTATACAGTTCAGATGGTATTTTTGATGTGTTGGTATTCGTCATCCTTCTTAGCGCGGTAAGAAGTTCTTCAAAGGTCGGGGGTGCCGCTAGATCTTAAGCGAAACCCCCGACCTTGTTGTAACAAACTCGACCGATATGTTGTAACAAACAAGTCACTATTGGGATTACTATTGGGATTTAAGACATCGTTAAAATGTGTCCAAAGCGCTGCTAATAAGTCTTTCTGATCAGTGAGGCGTTGGGTCTTTTCCTTGTTGTAGATTGAAACTCTCTTCAAAGTTTGTGGCCGAAAACAGTCTTGAAGCTGTCGAAAATCTACCGGAACTGGATTGATAGGAATCAGCATAGAGCTGAATTTCACAAGCTTATTCCACCTGGCATTTGTTTTTGAGACATATGGTGACAGAAAAGCCCGCCTGTAGTTCCCCACGAGCTGATTTTCACGTTAGAACCATCGCACCAATCTTAGTTTTTCGGTCTGGTTTACCAACCAATAACTTCGGTAGAGCAGAGCACAGCTATAAAAATGCTCGGCAAAGGAACACCATCTATTTATTATTATTATCATCTATATTATCTCATCGACAGATGTGTCTGCTGCGATGTCCGACGTATCTCGGCTTTAAAAGCATGATCAAGTTCTGTTATTGTTTGTCAACTTCGACGGTATCTTATGGCCAGCTCGAAGTGGAGGTTTTAGGAGCAAATGTAACAGAAATTTTGATCACCCCTGGCCGCCTCTTAATATGAGAGCAATCAGTACTTCACTGCAGTCTGTTCTAGTACCGCGTACCATCTAGTAGGAGCCAGTGCTTGGAACTTGCATCCAGCCACGTGGTCTTAAATTTTTCAGTAAATCGGAAACAGGTTGTGATAGTGAGATTAAACTTAACACAGAGTATAAGCATATTAAGACTTTTTCAAAAGCTATTTGTTTCTTTTATTGCCCGCATTCAGTTGGTGACAGTCATCTGTCATCCGCCATCATACGCGGTTTACCATATACTTAAAAAGTCGAATTAAGCATGTGTAACAATCTTTATGGTTATATTCTAGATCCTGTTTCTTAATTAAATCGATTTACTCATTATATCCGCCGTGATTTTTCCTAATATTGTAAGGTACAAATATCTCTAAATGCCTTGCCCGACTAAAATCTCTCCCAGGAAAAACGGCTTAAGGACCGACTTTATTTCCGATCTTACTAATATTTGGATTTCATACAATTGAAATTAGTAGCGGATGGTCACTTAAGATATTTTCCTTCCCTGTCATATAACCTTTTATGGAGGTTAAGCTGATTTGCCTCTAGTCTTCTTTTTTTAAGAAGTCGTTTAACTCATTTAGCTTTAGTCAAACTAATAAGTGAGAGGTCTCTTAAAGCATTTTGCTTTTAGCCAATATTTGGCTCTAGTGGATATCAACCGTTTTTCCTTCAACTGTAATTTAGTTCAATTGAGGCATTTTGTATTAAGCGACTTCTAAAATCTATAACTGATGTGTTTTTCGAACCAAATAAATACAGAATTGTGCAACGTTTAATTTAAAATAATTCTTAGCATTTTGAACACTTTTGATTCAGTAGTTTTTTTTATATGAATTTTTTTCGAAAAAATAAAACTTTAAATGGCTCTCCTGTAAAGTTCACAAAATGTCGCTTAAACCCATTTGCCTTTCAACCCTCGAAATCTTTGATCAAAACGCCGTAACATCTTTAATTATTAAACCTTCAGTGATTTTTTTAATTTCAACCTTCAAATCCTCTTCTAAACCTATCGCCGCGGCGTTTTGAGTTATAAATATTATTATGTAGGTATTATAAAATAGGAGACGCTATTTAACAAGTAAGCGTAAAAAGTACGTAAATAATAAAGAATGTGTTTATCTTCAAACTTATTTAGTATTAGATATCACACGTAGGACCTAACCTTACAAGATTACAAATAAAAGTAATAATAAGGAACAAACCACATTTCGTGTTGATGTTGGTGGCCTAATAATTATTCTAAAATTATTATCATTTTTTCCTCCAATTTGATACTTTTCTTTTGAAACTACGTATTATGTGACACCCTTGGTGACCACATATACACTTTAAATAGATCACTTCCGATCACGCGACGTTATTCACCAGCAAATTGTTATTGATCATTGGTGGCAAAATATTATTGCTGCGGACAATTGATTCTTTGGACCTCCCGGGAGCATTTTGCGACTCAATTTGTCACATATAACCCTTATTGCCGTAATTCTTGGGAAAATAAGACGTCACCTTGTGTGGCAACGGCCTCCTGCGAGGGTACCTTCCTGTATCACGCAGAGCCCCGGACATGTATTTTGACGCCATTAGAGATATAGGATAGATAAAAATAATCAGGGCTTGACCACTATGGGACATTATCTGCAAAAGCGTCAGACACAAGCATGCGTTTTATTCTGAACTTTATTTCTTAAGCAGAAACGATCTTGTTTAAAGCCCTTTTTTGCAACTTTCTACATGCAACAAAAACAATTTATCTTCCAACACCCAAACAGTCCTTTGTACTATCTGATCTACTTGCTCAGTTTTTTGCTTTGCATTGTTTCTCCTTGTGGCGTTTGACTTTTTGTTTTAATCCTAAAAGTGCAAATAAATTTGGCACGAAAAGGTCCTCATGGTGGTATGTTTATCTTGATTTGTGGCGGTCGGGTAAGATTAGAAGTGTTAAATTCTGTCTATAACATGTTTTTGGTGTTTCCAGATTAAGATGTTTTGGTAAAATAACGGGGTTTTATCTAAGTTATGCTTTCGAGTTTTAAAATCTTTGTTAAGTATCACTCGTGTCATATCACCATCACGATAAAAATAGGTAAGCCATTGAACGCTTTTACTCAAAGCGGAAACGCCAATTTCGTTTTCGTTTCTCATGAGTTTATTGCTCCAAAGATTAACGGAACTAAGTCTCCTTTATTATTTTTAAAGGCTTTAGAGTCTTTCTTTGGCAGTTCGTTATTTCCTTTCCTTTCGATTTCAACCGTGATTAAAATCTTTCGATATCGTTAACGAAATCGAAACCTACGATATGTTTTGTGGCTGAATGTCCTGCTAACAATGAAGCGTACAATGACGTCCAGACCGCGATATAAAAGCGATTTAGAGGAGTAAGGAGTCGTGTAAAAGAGTGACTGTAACCTGCCATAATAATTATTATTGTGGTATGAACTAAGCACTAAAGAATTTAGGTGTTTATATCCACGAATAATCCACCAGTTAATTACCTCGTAATAAATAATTATATATTTTAAGTAAATATTGCGACTCGACAAAACAATTTCGAGTTTGCATGCTTAATGCTTCCCGTCAATTTAAATGTTTTATTGAAGTTTGATACTTATTTGAATTTATTTTATTTTAAGTCAAAATTAAGGTTCTTTAGCCCTCGCTCCTTTAATCATAATTTTGCTTCGGTCCAACATTCGAAATGGAGAAAAAATAAAAGTAAAATCGGAGTAAAGGAAGTGCATGGCGGGCGGAAATGCAAACGGGCATTGTGCGAACTTGCACGTGTTCCGGAACGTTTTGTGCGCGCCCCTACTCTGCGCCGGCGCAGCCGCGAAGCCTGAACGCCATTATGTCTATTTTCAGACCTGCTTAGTAACACAAGTTAGCCTTTTCGGTGTTATTGCCCGCTGCAAGCGCCCTTCTCATTAACTAATGAAATTTTATATTCGAATGAACAAGTTTAAACTAGTTCAATAAGCAATTAAATAATTCCAATTTCAAATACATAGACCATTTTACATCATTAATTGATTTGATTACAGATACTTTCAACGCATAAACTAAACTAACGACCACAGTTAAAAGTGCTTAAGTATTTCTCTGTTTCAAGAAATTTCAATATATATTTTTTTGCAAACATTGGCCAGCAGTGTCCACTTCGATAGAATCGACCACAAAGCCACCTCAGAATAATAGGTAACTACCTACATGACGATATATCATGGTGCATCTTCTATTACATTTTTTCATCACGCATTGATGTTGGAAACTTTTTCTGCATAAGAAGCGTCAATAAACGAAATAAAATGCGAAATCTCGACAAAAAATCTGTCGGCCGCTCAGCGGGGCATGTTTGTGGCTTTGTCGCGCCCACAACTTGACAAAAGGCAAATAAGAGAACAGTACCTACGTACGAAGAAAAAAATATCATCTAAATACCGTCCTATTGAAGTTTAAAAGCCGTAGAGAAACGCGCTTTGTTCGCGGGTCGAATGCGGTGGCGAAATTACAATCGTATTATTTCGCGAAACGAGATGCATGCACGGTTTTATAGTCTACGGTGAAAACCGTTAAAATTGATAAGCATTCCGAACTTGGCGGCTCTAATAGCCACCTTTACAAGTTTTGGTCATCGATAATTTTATTTATGTTCTAAAAGCTGTCACCAATGACCAATAAGGGACTTTCCAGGCTGAGTTCCTCCAATATATATATATACAACATAAATAGCGCTGTACAGATTTTCCTTCGTTTTACTTTCCAATTTCATGGATAACGAACATAATTATGCACCTTTTATCTATGTTTTTGGGTATAAATGATAACCCTTTTTATTACACCAGGCACAATTACATCTTCCACCCATTATTATTCTGATCAAAATAAAGAGAAGCAATATAGGATATAATTCTATACACAATGTGATTGAAATAAATATCAAACAACATTTATTTTTATATAATATGATTCTACCACTATATTGTATTTTAGAATAATAAATTATGTACTCGAGTAGTGAGAAAATAGGTAATTATCACGTTGAAGCTGTACCAGGTCATCTATATTGTTTTTGGTGAACGTAGCCTGGAAAGTCCCACATTGATGGAGCATCGGCAATGTCAAAGAAACATTAAATAGTACAGTTTTCTGCTCTACCTAAGCATACAACAATGTTTATAAAGCTTTAGAACAAATAAAACGTATGGCTTCAGCTAAAAGTCTCATAAACAGTGAGTAGCAGTAGTTTACTTTGTGGCGATTTTTTCATTTTTTTTCTATAATTTTTTCGTCCGCCATTGCGGGCCCGTGGCCAAAATGTAATTCGACCTGATCGTATCTGGCTAGTTTTTGCCCCTGTGGTCAGAGACAGCTGTCCTGTAAAGCGCCGTTTTTGTGCATTGTTTATAGTCAACCACCATAATAGCCCATTTCCAATCAATGGCCTTTGATCTCGTGCCATGTCGCGTACACGACATACCTTATGCTATAAAAGTATGCGCATTCATGTGAAGTTTTTATGATGAAATAATGTCATATTCAGACACAACATGCTCGCTGAATATGACAGCTTTTAAGCATAAAAATTATAATCTAAAAGAAATACATAGTTTAATGGTTAGTAAAGGTAGTATTTTTAAATTAAAATAAAATCAATGTCAAGAGAAATATTATTGATTAGTTTGTTAATATTTCAAAATCAACTTTCATCTATAAATTGATATAAACGATGCTCAGAAAATCGATTACTACACAAAAATATCCCTTCAAACGAATTGGCAAAAAACGGAATGAATAAAATCTTAATCAGCGGGCAAATATAAAAGTTAAATATGCCGATTAAAAACAAACAGGGTCGAAAAAGAGGCGTTCTGATTAATTGTGGGCGAACCTTCGCCACGGAATAGAATTGGCGCTATATATTGACAAAATTGACGCGAAGACCGGGAATGTAGGTTGCATAAAATTTTGGTTCAAGTTGGAATAGCGGATGAAATTTCTATAATAATTTAGCATAACGCGATCATAGAATAGAATACAGAAATTGTTTTTTTAACAAAGAACATCACACATAACAGCAATTGTTTTACGATCTTTCAAAATTAAAAATAAAAGTATTAAAAAGGTACTTTTACAACAGAATTAGTGAAAAAATATAATTTATAATTATTAAGTGTGAATTTTGTATGTTTGGTGGATTCAAAACATTACACAATAATAATTATGTTTTAATTATTATTGTGTTTAAGGTCCTCTACGTAACAGATGAAATCAATTATTAATTTACTTGAAAAGTCCAAAAGTCTCATGTATCATGGTCATCTGCGCCTACTGGTGTAGGTTTTAAAATTGTGTTATTAATATTTATAGTCAGAAATTTACGTGTTGTTTTTTATTTGTTTAACAGCAAGGGGGTACAGGGGCCGCTTTTGATGTTTCCGCAAAAACCCAAAATTAAAAAAAAAAAAGGTAAAAAATTAAATCCGTGACGCGATTCACCGCAAAATGAAAAGATTAAAGGACTATTATTTATTACGATATAGGTATAATAAAGCTTAGCCACGAAAGCTCATCTTTAATAAAAGTTAGATTATTCCATTTAACGATTAAATTTATGGTCATAAACTAGTCCAATATTTCGATTTATAATTGAAATGTAAGTTTTAATTTACTTTTCTTTCGTCATCTATTTTTCGTTTTATGATTGGTCGTTAATTATTTGATTTACTCAGTCGTCAGTGAGATTAAATATTTCAATATTACCTACATTTATTTATATTTTTTTAAAAATTTATTTATTTACAAAATCATAGTGAAGCAATGTGGTATAATAGACGAGTTTTGCTTCATTTCGTAAGTAGAATAATGTCCTTTTCTTATAATAGGACTATTTGTATTGTTCAATTTTGTTATAATTTCAACATAGGTTAATATAGTAAAGTTGTACCTGCCCATGTGTTTGTATTTGTAACCCTGGAGTTTAGTAGGTTCCTCCCTTAAATTTTGGCTCATTTAAACACGTTTAAACTGGATATTAGAGAAAGCGCTTCTTATTTTAATTTACCGGCGGTGCCTTTCAATATAGACTATTAGGCGGCTATAAAACTAATTCAATTAATTCTCTTACACCAATATTTAGGGCCCAGTGAAGCACAGCCTTCCTTCCTCAACATTTTATGATGCCAATCAAGCCATTAGCCCTATTAAAGGTCATTATATCTACTATGATCAGTTCAGAAACCCTCAGGAACATGTTCTGAATAGTAATGTTAATAACAAGAGATCTGGAGTACTGTAGCGTCTCATCTTTCATTGTCATCAATATTTTGATACCTACTGTGCGGTAACCCATTTTGGGAGAAAGTAGATAAATGCACAGCAACACTGTACCTACCCTGTTCTTTAAACCAAAATTACTCTGATCTTGAACCACAGAACTGTTTTAACTTACCGAAGACGACATGTAATTATTACTTTCTTTATGATAAAAGGTTTCATGCGTTTACTCGCTATTTTTGAAGACAATTTTATCTTCAATATCAAGGTAACTGCTTCAGGCATTTAATATAGGCGGCTATGTCACGTGCTCACGCGCATAACGGAAAGCTGCCACATCCAAGATTCCATTTCGTGATAATAATCGCGCGGCCGAGCTCCACCAGACACATTATAATCCGCGCTACTTAATTGGAACCTCGTCATTGATTTGTTAATGGTCTCGTTAATTTTTATTCGTATTATACGCAATCACACGATACGCCAAATAGGATCAGATATCAAACGCACATTCGTTCCGATCACACTTTGTATATCAATATTTATAGTTCGATATACCATGAATTTTATTTAACATGTAACACTTCTTCGATGCAATAACTATTAACACGTAATTGTGTTTTAAGATAGGAGGAGGTTGTTCAATTAAAGAATTAATATATGGCATCGAAAGTTCCCCAAGTCAAACGATGCGATGCAATATTTTAAACCGTAAAACATTTGACCCTTAATTAAGACGTCGTCTGTGTCCGGATAAAAAGTGATTCCCTCGAAAGGTACAACCAAAATATACGACATGGCCTCCGCTAACATAAAGCGGCCGAACTAATAGTTACTGACCACAATTTATTCGGGCCAAAACCTATTGGATGTTTGAAACAGGGCATAATAGATGTTGATTGGGAAAATGGAACGGTTGGAATCAGAATGCTCGGCCACAATTCAATCAAATTTGCATTTCGTTCTTATACACGAAGCTTGAACCGACACTAATGAGGTGTTAGAGAATTAATTTTTGAGATTTTCTTGGAGATAGTGAAGATTTCGACGATAATAGTCGCGATAGCCACCACCGGGATGATTATCATGACTTTGATAGGTAACTTCCGATTCTCTCTGCTCATTACTGGGCGGTGAATCCGAAGATTTTTAATTGCGTGCTGTAGAACCGTCGTTGTAAAATAATATATCATTGGGATTGTTCTATTTTAAATATGCCGAAAATATTTTTTTATGTGCTGATTATAGGCCTGGTCTGGTAGCTAAGGGGTCAATAGAGATTGTAATTGCGCCATTAGGAGCTGTGAAAGTCATAAATCTGTGTATAGCGGCGGCTGCGTGAAATCAATCGAAGCTATAATAATGGTCGCTGATCATCGCTAACAAGCAGCACGTGGTCATTAGGGCAATCACATACAAAAGTAAGAAGCTATCTTACATTTTATTTGGGACTAGAGTTGGTATTCATATTTGGACCACTTCCCGATTTAATTCATTCATTGCTGCAAGAACTTATTCGCTTA
Organism: Pectinophora gossypiella; assembly: GCF_024362695.1. Classification (NCBI taxonomy): domain Eukaryota; kingdom Metazoa; phylum Arthropoda; class Insecta; order Lepidoptera; family Gelechiidae; genus Pectinophora; species Pectinophora gossypiella. The sequence goes on from NC_065407.1 coordinate 12,664,605, forward strand.
CAGCATAGATAAGAAGCATCAGTGAATACATAATTTATGTGAGTTTAACGTTTAAATCATTGTGTTCTCCACTAATTGTGTCGTATTGTATGTATTCTTTTCTTTTATGAACTTTGCAAAAAGTTAGACCAATTCCAATAATTACACATGAAAATTTAATTTCAAGTTTTTCAGTGTTTCAATTATTTATACTGAAATTTAACAATGATTTAATTCATCTTTCCAATTCACTCACATAATGATATGTAGTCAGAACTCTACCAAATACTTCTTTCTTCTGAGCTTTTTATTTTAAAATATTATCGGTCTGATCAATATGGTTAACTCATCTAATGGGTGCGGGATGACTTTCTATAAATTTGTAACAGCAGAATATAATCTTAGATGATTGGACCCATATTAATGAGGAAGCACATCTTCATCAGCTCAGCCAATATAATATATGCGTCTTTATAAAGATGTTTTGTTTTTGTTTTGATTACTCTTGTTTCGGAATGTAATGTACTTAACGGAAGTTTAATATTCTAAACACAGGCGCCACTCTAGCATCGCACAGACATAGTGACGGAAAAAAAAAACTTACTAAATATATACCTGTGCCGAACTTATTTCATAATCTAATTGTGTGAAATCAAATGTTCACTGGCAATTAGCTTATACGATTACGAGTCGTGATTCTCTAAAAGAGTCGACGTCTTAAGGAAGTAATTCATCCTGAAATTGATTTACTTAAAGTCTATCTTCGTTTGTACAGGTCTTCAATGAAGCTTTCCCTAAAATTATCCAATTGCGAACGATCGAAGCTTCAATAAATCCACTTACGTCATAAATTCCCAATATTCAAACTTTCGGATAAATGACCACCGATTACGTTATTTAGATCACTTCCGCGTGTAATTTGGCGCATTTTTAATATTCGTGTGCTACTGAGAATCCTTCACGAGAAAATCATGGTTGTAAAAGTTATGCCAATTTATAATGTTTAATATGATTCTTTGTAAATTTCAACTTGCACCATAAATATTTTACAACAGTATTATGGCTGTAGTCATATTGTGGTGTTACTTCCTCAGCCTTCAATGGGACCGGATACAATTTGTTACCGACAAGTGCATTGTCTGCTATTGCATAATGTCTGGCAATTTTAGAATTTGGGTTAGTAGAAAGAATGTTTTTTTTATTACGTTTGTAGGTCTTATCATTGCCATTTCTTTCTGTTACGTGTCTATTTATTTCTACTGTTTTATTATGTTGTAAAGATTTTGTTATTCGCAATATTAGTGACATCCCCGCCAAAAAAGCAATAATTGTCCTTAATACCCTCGTGAGCACTAAGATTTTTTATTTTAAGAATACGATGAAATGATGCTTCCTTTGTAAAAGCTCCGAGTCAGCTGTTCAACCGAACAGCATGACAAGTTCAACTTACAAGCCGAACCAGATTCAAAGGCTTGCGCCGCACTGCGCATGCTCAAAGCCTCTTCACACATCTGGTAGCTCATTGTAATGTTTATTTATAATGTTCCAACAATACCCTACACACTCGACGTGCAAATTGTTATCTAGTGAAGGGCCAAAAGTTTTGTTGACAAAAGATCACGCCTCGAGATTTCCGTGTAATTCTTTCTTTTATCTTTTCTGACCATTGTGGCGTGAAGTTGGCCATTTATTTCCCATTATTGTTTCTCCCCCGGGGAGTAACTTGCGAAGGCGTTATGTTTGCTTTGATACCGCTAAAATTTGTTCCATTATTGAACAATCTTGTCTTCACCACTTTGGACTTAGTTTCTTCTCAATAACAGTCTGAATTCCTTTTTCCGGACGCTTGTTACATAATACCGTCTTCCCTTTGAAGAATTATGGTGTAAATTGTGAATGAATAGGTTTTGTCGCGTGACAAGTGGAGCACTTGCAATAATAGAATGTAAGTACAATGTGACGCCTCGTTGCTCGTTCTAAGTCATTCATTATGATATTCAATGATTCCTTTGCACGAGCCAAAGCAGATGGAGGGAGATTTATTTTAACAAAAGCTGGATGGATATATTTGAGCATACTCGAGGCCGCAATAACAAACCCCAATTTGCCATTTTCGTCCAAAACAATTACTTTGGGCTGACATTGGTGATAATTTCCACAGAACTAATTGCTCGGATGCAGATTGCCCCAGTTTAATTGTCGCGGTGCGATTCTCGGTGTTTTTAGAACGATTAAAAAATAACTATGAACTTTCTCTGCAAGAAGCCATTTGACAATTCAAAGCTAATTATAAAGTCGAGCTTATTAGCTTGAAGTAAATTATTCATCCAGTGGCCTTGATTTGAATTTTAGCGAATTTCAAAGGCAAATGCAAAAGTTAGACAAGCCGGTTTGAGATATTACATGGATGATGTTTTACATTAGACACTCTATGCGATGCGTTACATTCTTCAATCAAAATAAAAGGGAATGCCTCGTGACGAATGGCCCGTCTAAAAACTTACAATTTTAGATGAGTGCCACTCAGTGGTATGCCTGTTCACGGGAATGTTCCCAGAGTGGGCACATAACCACAACGCAGAAGAAAGAAGACACAAAGACATACAGTTTTTTTTTTTTTTTGACTTATTGTAGATTTGCCGCAGATGGCATTAACTACTTGGCCGGACAAATGGGGAGCGCTGAAGGCTCCCACCCGGTACAACGTTTAAGACAACAGGCCTGAGGGTGCCCAGTTGGGCGCGAACCTCGGCTCAGGGCGTCGTCTGAGAGGAAAAATAATTGAAAGAATTAATCGACCCTAGTGGGTCGATAGCGATAAGCGCTGAATGAGGGAAATCGTCGACCACGCCGGCGGGGTCGGTATCGGGGACAAGACATACAGTAAGAAGGCTCAAAAGTTATGTAAGAAGAGTTTTATTACCTAGCTGTTTGGCAGATAGGATCAAAGTACAAGAAATAACAATTTGGAAAAGAAAGCAGCTAAGTTTTTTTTTACAACCGGAACTTCCCACTTTGGGAACATTCTCGGGAACGACACACCATTGGTGCCACTAATACGGGTTTACATTACAAATTCCACAGTCCTATAGAAAATCGTGGAATTTATATAAGAGGCTTAAAATTGCGCGGCACATTGCAAACAATCAATGACTTCTATAAATGTTTAATACTTTGTTCCTTCGGATATTTTGATTTACAGTCGTGACCGTTGAACAAAGAGGTCCTTATATTCTAAGGTATTCTGAAAACTAAATTTAGAATTCTGGATATATTGAATTGTTCTCGAGTAAGTAGAGTAAGTCGCAAGATGACCACGTCGTCACTTATAAAAGGGGACACACAATTCTTCTCTTCTTCTAATCCTGTTGTTCCTTGATTACCAATACTGTGTTGAATAACAGATTTCCATTTTTCTTCTTCATTATTTGCAGACTGAATAGCTTGTTCCCATGAAATACCTAAAAGCTCGGTCAATGAAACGCATAATAACACGACATACATAAAAAATATATATACTTCACACTACTGTTTCCGTATTTTTGTAATTTTAATAATGTAAGTACAAATGCATACTAAATATTGGTCTAGATTTTAGAATGGTAATTGTAGCCTTTAACGAGACATAGAAATACACCAGCGTCCTGACGTCAGGGTAGCCGGTGTATGAGACATACCATTTAACGCTCAAAGCTTTTGAGTACATATTTTCTGTAATTAAAACACATAATAACGGGTTCTTACCACGTGTAAAGTAGGGATATGAGACTCCCGATATTTCGACACTGTTGCAAGTGCCATGATCACGGGATGACAGTCATTACGGGATGACTTTAAAAGCGGTAAGAACCCTTGTGTTTTAATTATGATAATAACCGCGTAAACTTAAAACAACAAACAACATAATTTTCTATGTCTTAGTACATTTAGGCACATAATCCTATATTCTATCTTTCTTCTTATATTTCATTATGATATGTGATACTACATCTATAGGCGGTCCTGACATTCACAATATCATAGAGCACGAAATGGAACTTCTGTTTTTTTGATGATTTATAGCCACCGTTTACCACCATATACACACTATAGGCACTTTTATTCAACTTAACTTTACATCACTAAACTATTATCATACACCTACTAAACACCATGCTTCTACAAATTCTTATAATAACTTCAAACGCCTATGGATTGAATAATCAAATGTAAAGAGGTGTTATCAGTACAAATTTCCGAGTAACACTTCCTCGGCGGTATCAGAGTCAATATTGACCGTGCGTGGGCGCAAGCATCGATTTAAACGCAATCAATATCGATTCTGTATCAACTCATAATAAGTGCTTGCTTTACGCGTGTGTCCGTGACAAATCGTACGGATGTACATTTCAAGAGTTCTAAAGTGAAATTACTTTACACACCGTGAAATGATGAAATGACGAATAAGTAATAAATGGTAGGTACCTATCTTACAAGCTTTCTGTGTTGTGACCTTACTTTACTCTTTCTTGAACTTATTAAAACATTATTGTATAAGTATTAGTTTTTTTTACAAAATATCATCATCATCATCACATTAACGTCCCCACTGCTGGGGCACGGGCCTTCCCTATGGATGGATAGGGTGATCGGGCCTTAAACCATCACGCGGGCCCAGTGCGGATTGGTGATTATTATCGACTGCTAATGCAGCCGGGACCAACAGCTTAACGTGCCTTCCGAAGCACGGCGGAGCTCGAGATGAAAACTTTTTTTTTTGTGGTCACCCATCCTATGACCAGCCTTTGCGAAAGTTGCTTAACTTCAACAAGCGCAGACTGAGCGCGTTAACCGCTGCGCGACCGAGCTCCTCCCATACAAAATATAATGTTATGTTTATAAAAGAGTATTTTAACATAGTCAAAATTTGGCTTAAATCATTTCCTTTTCTAAAACCTTAAATTTTATAAGTATGAACACAATTTTTTTTTTACAAACTTTTTTATCATTTTATAAATGAACTATTTCTGTAAGTGGTATACTTGTTTTAGCAGAGAAAATATCGTTATGGGTTGTAGTGGTAAATACGTATATTTCGTAGTGTCAATTTTTGCTAAGACAAAGTACATACATAAGTCAATATAAAAACATTGGTGTTCTTATTGTAGATTACAACAAAGAGTTTTAACAGGTATCTATTAGCATACCTTGCTAACACGTTAGCACCATGGCCAACAAAATGGCCATGACCCGTGACCGTGATTATCTCCTATCTACCTCAGTTTGACACCCTAACCCTTTGGGCAAATAACAAAATTTGATAAGAAGATAGGTACTTTGTTACTTTCGTCAACTGCTAACTATAATCTTATCCCCAATTTATTCTGAATTTTATATTTTTTAAATACCAACCTTTGGTGCTAAAGATAAATAATGTAATTATGTACTTACTGCACCAACATCAAACCTTCCTGTTTGTATTTAAAGGGACAAGAAATTATTTTACAACAAAAAAAATACTGTAGTTATTTTTAACGTGTCTTGTTCGTGATAAAACTTCAAACTTTCCGTTGCTCGGAAACAGCAAACACTAATAACTTAAAAACTGCTAATTAAGGTTGTTAAGTAAGTCTGGATCAATGATTTGGACGGCAAATTGTGTAGTCCCTGCCACTTGTAATTTAGAGAGACGTGTCGGGAAGAAATTACCTAAAGAACTGTTATTATGCCAAAAGAAATAACGTCTAAAAGACAAGCTTTAAACTTATTTGGACTCTAATTTCAAAGTACACAAAAAATATTGGTTCCAATTATATGCGATTGTATTTAATTAAAGTTGCTTTTGATTACGATGGACATAATCGGCTAAAGGTTTGCAGAGTATCTAATTATAGAGTTTGTTTTTTTTTAGGTGAAAGCAAACAAATAATCATTACATTATATAAAAATTAAATAATGCGGTTCGTAGAATTCAAGAACAGGATTTGGCTCATAGTGAGGATGTCGCTATAATTAAAACTAAACATTGTAACGAACCCTGCCGTCGGCACACAAATTCAGAGCAACCATTTTCAAAGGTTTTAGGAAATACTTGCAACAAAGTATCAGGGAATTATAATGGCAACGACCGAGAAGCGCCTTCCCGCCGGCGAAAGAAAATAATGAGATAATATCTTACGCAATGTTTACTTCAAAAATCAACCGAACATATACTTCTTTTCGACAAAGAGATCCATTGTGAAGAAACCTTACAAAACGTGACTACCACAAAGAAATAGTTGCTGTTGAAGATGGCAGTCAACAAAGAATGCCGAAAATAAGCCCACTTAAGAACAATGATATAAATAGCTGCAGGACATTGAATTGCTAAAGGTTAAACGGTTGCGTTGCGCAACTAATGCTATTAACAGAAGCATTTCTAAAGCTATTTCCTTAAATTTATTCAAAAACTTCAATACTGGTAATTATTCCAATGACAATAGAGCATTCAGTTGCTTGTAAATGAGACGGCAGTTATGATTGAACGGAGTTGAAGCTCCGTGAACAGTTCCTAGCGTCTTGAATTAATCTCAATTTGTAAGCCGCGTCTTGTCACGGTGTTTGTATAATGAAATGGAGCAAGTCTGTATCATTCATTAGAGTCGGACACTTCTATACAGTTAATTGTTTGAACTTGCTCTGGCTGCCGTTTAACTTCGTCTCGGCTAATCAACGGTTAACAACATCCGCTCGGCAAGTGACCGGCCGATGACTCGTCGCCTTGGTGATGCAATTGTCTTCAAGACTATTATGCAGTGTCGCCAATTGAATCCACTTCCGATTGGATGTCAAGGATGTGCCAATGTCAATAGACTTGAACTCGTGTGAATCAAATGATACTTCAAAACGCCCCCTCGTTGATTCTGAGAATTGTCTAGCCCTAATAGCAATAAAAATGTGTTTAACACCTGTAGTAACTAATAAGCTGTGATCGAAGATTGTAGGCTCTTCAGTATGAAAAATTCAGTTAGCCATTAGCTGCATTTCGACAGAATGAAACTACAATGAATGAACATACGCGCGATAGGAATAGAGAGGCTACGCACACATCAGCGTTTAATCGATATGAATGGAAACAGAAAGCTCGGTAAGGCGTGGGTACTTAGTGCATCTTGCGATGGATATTCCTTAGACTACTGGATATAGCTTAAATTATGTTATGGGAATGAAAACGAATTGGAATTAAAAATCTGTCGTTAAAAGATTCTCTTCAAAGATTATATAACGTAGCTTTGACGGTGGGCAGCGAAAATGTCGTGAGAAACGGGTTTTTGAAAAATCATATTCGGATGTGATTTTTGCTGACAAAACCTCCCACGCTAGTTTTGATTCGGGTAAAAACAGTCTTAAGTTTTACCCGGATTTAAATTAATTGAATGAAATTTTACCCGAATTAAATTTTTCAAAACGGCTTTTACGACTTTTCCACTTAAACACAACGATTTAGTGCATCTTTTTATTCGACTATTCGTTTATTGACAATGTGTTACATAATGTTTTATGACAGACAACTTAAACAACATCCGGAATTCCTGATACAAGTTTTGCCTCACACAAAACTCCGGAATATTATGAATTTATATAGCGAACATCATCATTTAGTTGTTAAATTGGTCTTGCTCAAATTTTGAAATGTTTTTTTTTTGTTTATCCGTTTATCGATACTGAACCACAGCACTAGTGTGTACAAGTAGCACAGGGGACAGGTCCGTCTCCGTGTCAATTAACCCACCGCCATTACAATTCATTCACGATTATTGTTATTCCGCGGCGCGCGCGCCGATGCTGACACTCACGCGAGCTCATACTACCTGTCTTGTTGCCAATTATTACGAATTTTTCTTTTTTTATGGTTCCCTGTTTGGCTACATCATTAACGGTTAATATAGGTTCGTTAGTGTGATCCGTATTGGCGGAGTATGATAAAGCGTGGTACTCAATCTGGTTCAATATGAAAGGTCTAATAACCAGTGAAAACACCTGTTCAAAACGAAATATCACTTTAATATTCATCGGAATCAGTTTTTTTTTAAAGTTCTGCAGTAAGATTCAACCGTTATCACACTTTTTTACCCGACTGTGGCGAAGCAAAAAGGAGGATTATGTGTTTACTCCACAATGTTTGCCAATCTTTATTCAACTTTTTTGGTTTGACTTGCCGAGTTGATGAGCGCAATTATAATAAAATTCATGGCGTAGTCAATCAGTCATTTAATTATTTTATTATATTTGAATATGTTTCACAGTAGACTTAGAGCAGGTATGTGGTTAAGAAGAGTCTAGAAAAGGTGATATTAAAACAAACAGAACAGAAGTCTTTAAACAGTAAAGCATTGTCTGATGATTTCACTCACGACACACTCACCTACGTGGATTAGACTATGTATCTTCTTTAAATTCTTTGGTCCAGATATGAGACCACGAACCCCCATATCTTACACTCGCGGACCCTCACTGGCCAGCTATTGCGACTTCAGCTCTTCCATTGACGATGCCACACGAAGTATTGTAAATCTGTTCCCGCTTCTGGACCTCGGTGTTGCGTGCGGTGTTGCGTTGATCACTACTGCCCTGTAAGCAAACGTATAAATGAAATACCAACAACAAGCACAATTACAACATATACCGGGGTTTATTAAGATCAAGGATACATTTCTCATGAAGTAAGTGAACGAAAAAAGCTGTGACAGGAAAACGTCATTCACAGGAATCGCAAACACTCGCTTGTGGATTGTAAAACTGTGTATCCTTGAGGCCCCGAGATGTTTATGATATTTCCCGTAATTACTATAACTGTAAAGGAAACCTTTTAATTGTAACCACTATCGTTAATTGCAGCTCATATGTTACACCATCCTTCGGACCTTTTCGAGTCACCGGTAATTCTCCCCGAAGTCATTCTTGTACTTTTTGTCCCGCAAATACAGTGATAAACTTAATTAAACAACAAATTGTCATGTCTATTAAGAAATATTGTCTCATTTTTACCAACTGCCGATATTGAACACCGTTTTTATGCGAAGATTAAAGGCAAATTAAAATGAGATCGCTGGTAATTATTTTAAGTCTCCTTCAATTTGTTCCTAAATTAATACATAAATAAAATCGAGAGTCCAAATTGGAAAATACTCAGTAAGTGCAGGTCAAGAGGGTTCACTGCAAAAATTGAAAAGGATGAGGCTTGTTAAAATCTCATATTTTGGGCTAAGTATAGCCTTCCGTGTGCCAGGCGCCGCTCCGCAGGCTTCTGCAAAAACTTCATTTCCTCTTATCATGCAACTTTCAATTATTGAAGACATTTTCATTTGTTTAAACAGAAAAAGCTCTTTGGGCCTGTACTTTGAATATGTAATCATGTTTTTCCTTTACATAGCTGAGCCAGATTATTAGGTACTTTATTTCACCTCTTGTATTACTTTTCAAAGGCAACCCTAAAAACGAATTTCTGCCTGAACTGCCAAAAATATCTACTTTGTAACAACAATGTTGCCCTGCATTGGAATTCCAAAACATTATTATAATTATTGTCTACTACGGTTCATCACAGCCTTTCAACCTACACTTTAGTACATTTTCTATTGATTAAAAAACAATAAATCTGCCTTAAGTATCTTCCGCCGAAAGCCTAATGATACGAATTTAAGCGAATATTCTGCTGACCTAATTATTATAGTATTTCGTATCTGTGCCTCCATCTCAATGACATAACTGTTTGGTTTTTTATTCTTTAGTAAAAGACACCGAATCTTGTAAAATTACCTGCCTATAAAAGGTTTTTTAAGGTTGCAACGTCTAAGTTTTGTTGAAGACAGTTACAATTTTGGCCGTTATAATTGTATAGAATTGCTTTGTGAAGTATCAAAGAATGTAACAGTGAAAAACGTAGAGTCGTTCGTTTTTTGCTAAAATAACTACTTACCAGTGGGTACGGAGTAAAAGAAAATAAATATTAGAATAGTGTTATTACGCTATCCTAATATTTATTTTCTTTTTTACCTTTCGTATTGACAACTAAGAACTTTAATATTGAAATAAGTACGTCGATTTTATAATTATAATAAAATCAGTAAAATCTAAGTATTTACTCAAGTAGACTTCTTAAAACGTCAACTTTGGGGGGCTTAACTCCTTTATTATTTTCTGATATCCATATCTCAGGCGATATAATTCGTTCGATAAATAATGACGGTACGCAGTACCCACCAGCCTTAATAAGCCCGTCTAATAATTTTGTCTAGAAAAAAAATACATGATTTTTGTATGACCAACCAATTTAGTATAACATTAGCTCCATGCCACTTCTGTCCTAATACAGCGCATACCTGCGTCGACCTCGCAAGGAGCGTTGAGAAAATCTTCGAAAACATAATCTATAATCCATCGGCAACACGTGCACACTGCCATTATTGATTTTACCGTTTTTTGTATGAAATTGCATGACTGTCCCGACTTGGGCAGAAAAAACGCGGGGTCGTGTGAATGGGCCTTATTATTAGCTTGTGCAATGACATTTCGAGCCTGCAGAAGGTTCTCAGGCTCGTGGCAAAGGACATGACTTTAAACTTTTTGTCCAGTAATTTTAAGTAACGAAACCAGTTTTGCTGAAAAGGCTGAAATTATATTGCAGAGGAATAATATTTCCAAAACTGATTCGAAGCTTATATAACCTGTCAAAACTTCAGATTAGGTAAACAAACCAGATGCAAACGACAAACGGTATACCATGATGATAATGAAAATCAATCTCCTCCAAAGTGGTGAATGTAGAAGTGTGTCAGGATCGAAGCAAATGGAATTCTATAGTCTCTGCTTACCTCGGTGGGAGATAGGCGTGAGTTTATGTATGTATGTATGCCATGACTAAATATTTTCATCTAACTTCAAGTTTTGAACAGTATCTTCACCAGTGAAAAGTAACCAGAAACCAAGCTCAAACTTGTAGTTGGTGACTTCCCCGAAGGTCAAAGTCCAGTCACAGTATCAAATAACAAATTATTTAAACAGGTTACACAAATGAACAATAGGAAGTTTGACTTTTTCTGGGACATTTTGGAATTCCAGTAGCGGGAAAAAGGTAGGTTAATATTTGTACGGATGCCACCGACTTTCGACCCTTCGATACTAGACACAGCGGAAAACGATTCTAAGGTTACAAGAGAACGTAAACGTAACCCTTTCGTAGAAAAACAAACATTTTACTTTTAATGTCAACAGCATTTCACTTTTACTTCTTCTTGTTATTATGATGTTTTAGTAACTGTCATTTTTTATCCGACTACTTCAGGAGGGTAATGTTTTTGAAACTTCTTGAGCTTGCTGTGCTGAGGTTTTTCTTGCAGCTGCTTTACCTCGGCTATACAGGTTCAAAAGCTGCAGCTGCATGTCGCCCATTGACCTTTTCGTCTAGCCAAGTGCCCTGCCCATTCTCACTTCAGACACGTGATTCACTATACTTTTATGACACGAGAGAAATTCCTTATATATGTAATGCTCCATGACTCCTACACCTATATACTTACTTGTAACTTTTTTCATCATAATGACGTCTGGATCATGCGAATTGCTAGGTAGTGGAATTCTCTGCCGTCTTCTGTATTTCCGAATGCATACCTATAACACGAGTGCTTTCAAGGCCAGAGTGAACAGGGACCTTCTGGGTGAGCTCGCTTCATCTTCGGCCTCGTCAGTGCCTTCGGGCAAGTCTGGGGCCAAGAGAAATCCCATCAAAGGTAAAAAAAAAGATTACTTACGGTAAAATAAAATTGTCAAACCCATTTAATTTATTTTTTGTAACTTCCTATTTCCATGTACGTCCAATAACAATATTTATTCTCTTATTTTATGAGCGCACCATCTACGGGAAGCGAGAACAAGGTATTAATATTAATACAAACGCAGCGCCTCGACAACAACTCTCCCAAAAAATGGTCCCATAATATGACACAGTGCCCACCCGACGGCGACAGAAGACAATTCCAGATAAGATAAAGCGATCAACCTCTTTGGTACAAGTTCCTCTGACACTTATTATTCTATTAGGCTAGGCGTGGCAAAGATAAGCAAAGACAACTTCAGAGATATATCGTGTCAAAATATTTATTATATCAATGAATACAGTGACTGCGAGGTCGTGGGAGAACATATTGAATTTATTCTAATGTTATTGATACGAGATAACGAGACTAGTTTTGTTACGACCTTTGATCCTAAAAAAAAACAAATCTATTGAAAAATAAAAACAATATTAGTGGGCGTTTGAAAGTGTTCGTAGCAACTCCCAGAATATAAATTCACGGAAATTGAAACTAGTTAAATTGGTGTTAAATTCGAATCAGCAATGACGGCAGAATTGATTCCTAATTGGAATGCGAATAATATCTTGCGGTAATAGGTACAAGAGGTAATAAAGTGAACCAAATTAAACTATAATAATATGTAAGCTTCAATCAGACGTCCAAAAACGAGAAGAGAGGAACTCACACGATAGTTTGTCTCATAGGTTTATTCTTCCAACGAGCCGACCAACAAGATTGATGGCATAATAAAATCAAGTTTTTATGACATACATTATTACTTTATAATCTCAAATTTGACTTTTATCTCTAGAAAGCTTGTATGTAGATAAACTATCTTTGGAGACACGATCGAGCTGATTAGCCGACAGACCCATTGGCCACATCATACGAGTTTCGTGCCTAATTAAGACGTATAAATAAAAAATAAATTAGTTGTAATAAACGTTTAAGTGTGCTTTTAAAAAGTTAACGAGTTATTTGGTAGATATAATGTGCTAAGTTTTTATGCGGCTAGTTAGGGTAGGTTTGATTTATGACTGCAGTTTTGCCACTGTTTAAGGGATACTTACCTATGTGAAATCCATACTAATATTATAAATGGGAAAGTGTATACTTATGTCTGTTTGTTTGTCCGTCTTTCACAGCAAAACGGAGCGACGAACTGACGTGATTGTTTTAGTGGAGATAGTTAAAAGGATGGAGTGTGACATAGGCTACTTTTTGTCTCTTTCTAACCCTCCACTTCCCTAAAATGGGGAGTGGAAGTTTATATGGAGCATTCTACAATTCTCAAGGTAGAAAGCTAAAAATTGGTATGCGGACTATTAGTCGCTACTAACAAAACAATTATGCATCTTTTTTTTGGATATCTACCCCCAACGCCTTCAAAGAGGGAGTTCAATTTTTATATGGGACTTTTAGCAGTTTTCAAGGTAGGAAAGAGGAACCGTGTTACCCCGAATTTAACGCGAGCGAAGCCGCGGCAAAAGCTAGTGAGATTATAAACCTAAATCTAGTTGAGTTGGTACTTGAAACGTGGAAGTGAGATTTCTGTAGCAGTTTCCTTGGATCAAGATTTTATGTGGCGTGGTTGACAGCATCCGCCTGGCAGGATAAATGCTCGAGATGAATGGCGCGGTGCGTGAGAGCACTATCTGATTGCACCGTCTCTGTTGCCACTAGGTGTCTTGCAACTTTTTGCCGCGCGTTACAGAAAACTGATCGTGTAAGCTGCGTGCGCGCTTACATGCCTATTTGTCATTTTTATGACGTAATAATGATTGCATTGAGAAATGTATAACTGATGGGCTTAAGAATCATCTAGATTTGGGTCGATCTAATCAAATCAAATTTACACACGAATACAGTACAATTAGGGCGGCCTTGCTCTAGAGCAATTTCTTCCAGGCAACCACTACCAAGAAACATACATATACCAAACTTGGACTTTTCACTCTATCTGTCTTGTAGGCAAATGATTTAAAAAAAATGTTTAGGGCAAATACAATGTCCATTTTCCCCATGCCATTCCTTATCATTTAACGTGAAAATGAAAATGAATAATATTTATTTTCTTTTACAATGAAGCCTTAACTACTGGTGGATTGGAGTCTCCATTTAAGCGACATAGCCTGTGATTGAAGGCCCCGCTTTTCCATTATAACAAATAAATTGTCTGTAAATAAAGTAGTATCGTAGATACACTTCACAGATTTAAAGAGAAGACAAGTAAGTAAATATATCAGCGCACCACGTGGCTCTTAAATTGGTGATAATGATGTCCATTTTTATTTCATAAGAAGATTGGGCGTTGGTTCCGACAGAGAGGATATGGTGTTCGCTTCGGGTCTTATCTGATGGCTGATTGAATACATTTCTGATCTAGAATACATTTTACAACAACAATAACATAATACACTTGCAAGATGTATGATATTTCACCCGCTTTTTTATTATTTATGCAAACATAATACAAAAACGCATAAACAAAATACATACATACATACATAAACTCACGCCCGTTATCCCTAATGGGGTGGGCAGAGCCACAAGTAATCAAAGACAACTTGCAGCCACTGTTGATACGATGTCGTAAGCTGGATATGATGAACCTTATGGTGATAAGGGATCAGCCTATCGCCCGTAACATTAGTCCATCATGTTAGAGGACACAATCCCTCTGTCGGTTTTTACGACATGCCCGGGAAGACAAGCAGCTGAACGTGTTCTATGTTTTTTATTTGCTCCCAGAACAGCATAGAAGCAACAAAATAAGTGTAACAAAAACCAGAAAGGTTTGTACGTACACCCAAGGAATCGTTATATTATCAAAATTTTATCAAGACTTCGGTCTGGTACCTACATTCAAGCTAAAACCACATAAATAATTAACACACACTTTCTTTTATTTACAAACATAACAGACCTTTTAGACTCCTGTCCTGGCTAATGCATAGTACTTATTGTTTATTTGGTTAATTGACATGATACACATATTGTGATACATGTTATTACTAAAGACTCTTTCCTCCAGACAAACTGTTTAAACAGTTTTACAGGGCATTGATAAATTGTATATTTAGTATCCAGATTTAATACATAAATAAATAATAAAAACACTTTTTTTTCTATTTCTTTGCCACTTCTAGAGTTTTCTTTCCCCGGACAGATAGACATATCGTCTCGACGTTCATTCAGTGATTTCCACGAGAAGAAATCCGTGACTACAGTACTGTAGCCTTTTTTATCACAATAAGAATTTGTTCCTGGTTGACTGCCGATGGAATCTCGTGTGCTCCCTCGTTACATGCCTTTCCATCATAAAATGTAAATAGTTTCAGTATTACACTCATAAAGCCTTCATGCAATTACAAATACCATCGATGGCTCAGTTTTTTGATCGGCGTGTAGACCGGTGTGAAAATGTTATTCATACGTACAACGGTCAATTTCTTTCCGAACAAAAAGCGGTAATTAAAAGCGTTTAACGGTAGGTGATGTAGCCACAACAGTGGGCCTCGCATCCGAATTTCTGCAAACATTTTTTCGCAGTCATAAAGTTCATACATACCTAAGGGGAAGTGTA
The DNA here is from genome assembly GCF_024362695.1 of Pectinophora gossypiella. Taxonomy (NCBI): domain Eukaryota; kingdom Metazoa; phylum Arthropoda; class Insecta; order Lepidoptera; family Gelechiidae; genus Pectinophora; species Pectinophora gossypiella. The sequence goes on from NC_065407.1 coordinate 12,679,983, forward strand.
TAAGTTGTGGTCTTATTAAAACAATGAGCTTCAACCGAGACATGAATTTCAATATACTTTACAGTTACAGTATAAGTCACGGACTGCGATAAAAATAATTAATGAAAAGTATTTAATTACGCGAACAATTTAATTGTCCGTATTGATAGCCTATTCAAGTCATTCATCACTGTATTATTCGGTAATTGCGTCATTTATTTTTGTATGATCAGCTTCTGAATTAGCTTAACGACCACTGATGAGCATCAATGTCTGAGCTCCATACGAGACTTGTACTCGGCAGGAACGTATACGGAGGTGGTCCGTGGTGCAGTGTTTTAGCGTTCAGCTCACTATCGACAGGTCCTGAGTTCGATTCTCAGTCAAACAAAAATCACTTTGTGAAACTCTCCCTAATTTGGCCAGGTCATTACTAAAAAATAAGATGATTCCGTGCTTCGGAAGGCGCGTTAACCGTTGGTCCCGGTTACTGCTTACTGATGTAATTAGGTAGTCGCCACATAAGCCACGTCAGGGGCCTTTGGTGACTCAATAATTACCCCTCAATAATAACAGATTCGTGCACCAGAGCTTCTCCTATTTAGAGTCTAAATACGGTATAATTATATGATATAATGTAATATGGTCTGGTGTAGTTCGGTGAGGTGTGAGTACTTAGTTCATCTTGTGATGGATGTGCCTCTGCCTACCTCATTGGGCTTATGTTACGTTAAATGGTATAAAGTACCTTTTCTAACGTAACACGCACAGCAGATGAAGCGAATGATTTCCATGAAGATAATCTGGCATTCGTGCAAGGATCGACTACTGTTTGACACTGTACAGTCCTGTATACGCCTTTCTTTATTTCAGTTTTTTTTTCGGTCAGCTCTTACTTTCAAAGGTTGCAAAAACGAAAGTATAGCAAGTAGATGGGATCACTAACGCTAAATTTAACACGATTCGGACAGACGAAGGCGGCTCACCCGTCTGACTTCGACGAACGATACCCTATTGTTATGCCTGTTAAAGAGTGTACTGTTACACTTCTTCATGCCACGTTACTAATGTTCCCTTTGTACCTTTTTCTTTCTGAAGAGCGCGAATATTTTGTTCCTTTTCCATTTTTTTTGGAAGATTTGAGTTATAGCTACCGATCGTTACGTAAACGATAATTCAAATTCAAATTCAAAAATATCTTTATTCAGTAGGTAACATAGTTACACTTTGAATTGTAAATTTTTACATAACGAACGTGTCATCCGCCTAAAACTACTGCAGCTTCTCACAACCTGTACAGCCGGGGAAAAGAAGCTGCAAGAAAAACCTCGGCACAGGGCCCTAGACGTTCTTTAAAAAAATAAAAATAAACATAAAATATTGGTATACAATTGAGTAATTTAGCTGCCTAAAAGTTATCAGTTCTCAGATAGTTTTGTACTTACGACTGTGATTTCGTCTACAAAATATAATCAATATAATATTTTCTTCAGCTATACAGTTCTGAGAAGCTTTTTACAGTTTTAGGTGGATAAGACGTTCGACAAATATAAGCTCATGACTATATCCTAATTGGGGTAGTCAAAGGTACATCATCACATGATGAACTAAATCCCCCCACAGAGCTTTCTGTTCGACAAAAAATATATTTAGATAGATAGATAGATAGATAGAATCTTTATTTAGGTTTAAGACGTTACATAAATTACTTAATATTAAAATTTTAACATTATATGAAATGTAAGACTTAAAACTAAAAAGGGTACTAGCTCGGCTAATGTCGTATCGACCCACATGAGGGGCAATACGACGCCGATTTTCAGCCAGACCCCTAAAAATTAAAAATATTTATGTAAACATTGACGATTCAAAATGTAATTAAGTCACTAACCAAATAAAGAATGTTTGAGTTTTAGTTTTGATGAGATTTTAAAAATTTTCTAAGACATTTCTTTTTGTTTAAGCACCAGTTTTATATACGTATATTTTAAGCATTTTGTCTTTTTTTACGATCTACCAGAGGCCAGTGTTAGTTGTGTAAGAGTCCTTTTGCTCTAAGATTAGATTATAATATAATATATATAATCTATATCTCTAATCGAAGACCCTTTCATGTAAAGGAAGTGCAATAAACAAACTTTAATTACAAAAATACACTGCATTATTCTTTTTAAAACCAAAACCTTTTTTTTCGACGTGACCCATTGTAAGTATGCCTCAGATGGTATTATCTATTTGGCCACAATATAGGTAAGCAAACACTCACCAAACACGAGCAATATTATTATATTTCTTAAGTGTTGTAAATGTTAACTAGCTTAGAAGTGTAAGTTGCATATTCGTCCTAAGTAGTGCTGTTTTTTTTGGATCGATTTTTTATTTTTATTTTTACATACATTCTAGTAGGAATTACGTATGCATGCAACCATAGCTTGGAGCTAAACTCATCATAGATCATCACGATTCGTACCTACACCACTATGGACTTTATCAATCAAGTAGCCACCGGTTAGACATCACGAGTAACACTCTCTTTTGCCGGAAGGCACACCTTAACGAAAAGTATTAAGCTCGATGCACACAGAGCTGGAAAATAGAACAATTTGCCTAAGCGCAGATTTTTGTTAGCAGTTTCATACAAAACCTGCGCTCCGGCCCTGATAGTTGCTTATCGCTATCGACCCACTAAGGTCGATTAATTCTTTCAAATAGTTTTCCTCTCAGACCCTCCCAGGGCACCCTCAGCCTGTTGTCTTAAACGTTGTATCGGGTGAGAGCCTTCAGCGCTCCCCATTTGTCCGGCCAAAAAGTTAATGCCATCTACGGCAAATCTACAATAAGTCACGTCAAAAAAATAATGCCCTGATAGCTTAGCTGGTACAGTGGTGTCCGAAAAATAATATTCTCCAAAAAAAAAAGGAAACATATTCGAATTTATGTTCAACAAGACACGAGTTTAGTTGAATTTAGTTTGAATTTGGAACATTAACATTAAGAATTAAAAACATTAAAATAGTTTTTATTACGAATACAAGAAAAAATAATAATCATTTTGACTCGCATTATGTTTTATTATTGTTTTGTTATACATGCGTTACAATAGATAATCATGAGGAATAAAAACTATATTAATATTAAGCATAATACTGTGTATAGAATATAACGACAACTCTCCGCTCCCCACCAGCGGCTGAGGTAGGTTTACTTTAACTTGGTCTTACTTTAGTCTTCAATAATTCGCGTATTCGCGTCTTGATAAATATAGAGGAATAAAGAAAGGTAAGAAAAACAAATGAAATTCCATATCCTCTGCTTACCTCATAGGAAACACTTCTAAAACTAAGTTTAAAAAAAAATTGCACTACACCGATATACACCCACTACTCGCCAGCTATGTTTAAGTCCCATGTCATCCCTGTCACTTTTTTTTTTCATTAAGTATATCCTTAATCTAAATACATGGTTTGAATGATGCCGTTAAACCACAGAGGTTTGTCTCGGCACCCATAACCACTTCGATTCTATTTCCAAATTAGATTAGTTATTTTAAATTATTTTCTACATTTGTTTTCTAGAATTAAAATAGAAACTCGTTAAGAGCTTTTTTACAATTAGTTATATTTAATTCAATAAGTAATCACAAAATAAACATAATTAAGTATAATGAAGTTTGTTTTGTCGAATATCGAAGATGAATCAGACCACCATGTTGAAAATAAGAGATGGGGCAAATTGAATCGGAGCTCAAGGAATGAAAGCTCGTGGAGGCATTAGAATCGAACGTTTCTGCGTTTCGAATAAATAATTCTCCTGATATTGCCAACATTGAACACTGAACCTAACATATACAGGCTGCTCTAAAAAGATAGTAAAAAAATATACATACTTATTTATACATTGTTTTAAGTTTATTCGGTTATTATTATAATTAAAATAAATAAAAAAATAAAAATAATAATGAAATATCGGGAGTCTCGTATCCCTGATTTAAACGCGGTAAGAACCCGTTTAATTACATACTTACTAATTAATTAATTGCGTTGAGCAGAGCTCTTTAGATAACTTTTAAAAATAAATATTATGATATAAATTAAATAATAACAGAAAGCTCGGTCAAGTGTAGGTACTTAGTTTATGTGATGAATACTAGTTCTTGTGATGAATGTACATATTTTTTTTAAATTACAACATTGGTGGTGAAGATGGAACTTATCATTTATTTCGAATTAATTTTTAAAATAATTATTTGTTCTCGTTCGTTGTTTTATTAAAATAATCGTATACATAATTTGTTATTATTAATAATAACATAGCCAATCGTTGTGCAATTGTTTTTAATTTTATTTATTGTATCGCGAATTAGAACACCCTTGATTTGAACTGTCTTTAAAGTTCAATCACAAATCGGAGAGGCCACCCGTTTTGCTTTCCCCGGTGGTCCAATCTTCAAGATGATTAAATTAGGATACGAACAGATATAACATGCAAAATGATATACAATGAACCGAGTCCGATTCGCATAATGAAGCAATCAAATAGTATATCCATTGTATCACAGTCGATACTGCATGGAATGTAACGCAAACTTTTGCGTTTGAAGCGAAACGTAACGCAAGTTTCTTTCAACAACTTTATGTATATGATGGATTACGAGTATTTTGCTAAGTTAGTAATAAATTAATGTCTTATTAACGTAGATACACTATCACCTATTAGGCTGGAAATATATCTGCACCTATGAGTAAAGGAGACAAGCATGAGATATGCCTAATGTACCCTAAGCTGATTAGGTAAATAAAATAAAGTTTATAAATTATAAATAACTAGCTTTTGCTCGCGGCTTCGCTCGCGTTAAATTCGGTTAACTTTTAGCTTCCTATCTTGAAAACTGCGAAAAGTCCCATATAAAATTTCACTCCCTTTTTGGAGGGGTTACGGGCAGATTTCCAAAAAAAAAATGTTGCGCGATTTTTTTGTTAGTGACAAATAGTGCGCATACCAATTTTTAACTAATAAAAAACTTATGTAGTTTTCTATGGTTTATTCATGGTAGTGGTTGCCTGGAAGAAATTGCTTCAGACCATAAATGTTTGTATATTTTGTATGTGGGTAATAAAGTATATTTGATTTGATTTGATAAGTATTTTTTAGATAAACATTTGAGGCCATCGTAACCATTATAATAATAATTTAAAAAAGTCAATACCTAGCCTTACAATATAAGCTCACGACTATATCCCAATTGGGGTAGTCAGAGGTACATCTATTGCAAGATGAATTAAGCACCCACGCCTCACCGAGTTTTCTGTTAGACTCTGTAATCTAGCGAATCACTTTAAAAAAAATATTATCCGTATGTTTGAAAAAACATTTTAATTGTAGTAATTCTCACAGACCAGCACGTGTTTTGGCAAACGTAAACGTGTACGTTTTAGTTACGTTTAGCCACACCGGCCGTTCGCATTCGCTTTGCATACGATAATCCCATCGGATTCTTACTAACAAAAAGCTATTGCATTTTAAAATCCTTTACGAAAGCAAACATTTGACGTTCCGAGGGAAATTGAGCGGAAGGTTTTTTGTAAAGCCTCTTGGAATTGATTGAAACCTGGATTAAGGGTCCGCGCATTGAGGATTCTGTTCGGAGTTCGACAAATACGAAATGGGCAAATTAGATATCTACCTAATTTTTGATTAAAACCGTCGGCTCTTCCTTATGAACAGCGAAAGACAAGATCAGCATGCAATCTGTTTAAGTGTGTGTGTGTGTGTGTGTGTTTGTTGTAGTGTTGGTTTTATTTTTTAGTAATATAGTAGTAGGTAGTAGAGGTATAGGCACGTGCTGAGCCACATCGTCACTCATCATCAGGTGGGATTCTGCTCAAATGAAAATGTGGAGGAAGCAAGAGAAGTGTGTCAGGATCGAAGCAAATGGAATTCCGTAGTCTCTGCTTACCCTCATGGGAGATAATCATGAGTTTATGTTTGTATGTTTGTTCATAAATATGAAATAATTCTAGACCAACAAAATCTGTATTCAGTCAGCGTAAAATATTAAAGAAAAGGAGAGATATACTTGTCATATTTAAATTTACTATCATTAATTAGTGTAGGTACCAATTTCTCCGAGAATTTTTCTAAGATAGCTTAACTTATATTTTTACAAGGTCTAGTACAATTAGTAGCCAGTATTTATCAACAAGTACTTACTAAACATTCGCTAGAATAATCCCGTCGTTCCACCGGAATTCATTGAAGATGATTTAAACGATCAAGGATATTGATTTACTCCGATCTCACGGACAATATATTTTAATATCACCGGTACGACGGGCGACCATTCATCGATATTATATTTCGAGACATTGTCAATATGGCGCCTTTGTTCGCGCGAATTTATAAGTTAGACGTCTGTCCATTGTGCGTCGTAAAGGCAGACGACAATAAGAGGTATTTTATACCGATCATAACCTGACGTGTGGTCAACGCGTGTTGAAGCGTTAAAGATTTATATCGGAAGGAATATTTTTAGGTCAGTTTTATTTACTACAAAACGACGTATATAGTATAGTGATGCCGAAAAAATCGGTCCAGGGTCTTCGAGTAATCGAGAAACATACATAAAAAAGATCCCGACGTATCTAGAACCTCCTCCTTTTTTTGAAGTCTGTTAAAAAAACCGAATAATTAATATCTTAGCAGTCAGCAGCACACGTCATAGTACGTATACGTCATCATCATCAATATAAGAGCCACGCTCTTGTCGCATCGTGTCTTATAGGGAAGTCAAGGAATTGGCCTTTGATAGACTGGAATGGAAAATGCTACACCGACGTATACATAAACATGCTATATAGATACGCAGCTCCAAAGCTAGACATAAACCTCTTCTCCTCAATCGGAAGGAGTACCTACGGAGCATAAATTCATCACGTTTTTCTAGTAGGCTCGCCCCCTATTAGGTACATGGGATTTAAACATAACTAGCAACGAGTGGGTGTGTATACAACACACCTCTGTCTACCTCTTCGTGCGTGATGTTATTGGATTATGCTATGTGTTTTTTAATACATGTTGGGAATTAAAGAAATTTTATACGATAATTTATATTTTTTATTTGTTGAGTTGCAGTCTGAACCTTAAAAGTATTACTTAATATGATAATTTCTGCATATAAAAGACATCAACGATAACAAAATGTCTTTTTATAATCCAATAAAAAAAAAACTCTATATCTCGTATCGTAATGTAAGATAAAATTGCATTTCTATCTTTAAGAAAAGTAGGGAAAAAAGAAAAAGTCAGTGACAATATAAATAAAGAGAACGTCGCGTCGCCACATCCGTCCGAAGGGTTATAATGGATATAGTATATAATTTTAAACAATCACTTTAAAAACCAAATCAGCGTTCAAGCACCCAAATCCTTCTCACATCAACAACACTTAAATCGCCAAAATCATTTTACAACGGCAAATTTGTCTTTTCCTCAGGTTTGGTATTAAAATATCCACCGTAGCCGTGATTAAGTATCACATTATAACACAACAGTGATGATCACAGTCAACAACCGTAAAATATCATTACATCTAATCATGCGCTCGATAACTTTTCAGAAGAAATTAACGACTTTAAAGGTAAAGATTTCGGTAACAAAGTAGAATTTTTCGACCGATCGGTTTTATGATAGGACATATTTGAAGACCCTGGCCCGCCCCGGCGCGGCTTTTTACTTTTTACTCCCATTGGCAAAAGAACGATACTAATTTTATTTATTAGCATCTTTTATTACACGTCACATTGCGGAATAGTATACTTTGTCGGTTGGTGGGCGGTGCGCTTTTGTGTCACCACGGCGTGTCTAATCGATTTTGTTTTAGGGTTCCTTTCGCGTAGGATTTCCTTCGCAAACCATTAAAATGTAGTACTTATAATAGAGCTGATCCTTATAAAAAAAAATGACTTTTGTTATTAATCAAAGATCTCGGTCTTCTTCTATCGTGTGGGTTGTGAGGTGGATTACCAACCCCATCATCCCTGGTGTCAGGGTTACTATTGAGCCGCCAAACGCCCCCTCACATGGCGGAGCGGAGCCCCTCACATGACTCATGTATCGACTACTTACTTACATCAGTAAGTAGTAACCGGGACCAACGGCTTAACGTGCCTTCCGAAGCACAAATCATCTTACTTTCGGACAATCTGGTGATCAGCCAATGTCCTAACCAAACTAGGGATCACAAAGTGATTTTTGTGATATGTCCCCACCGAGATTTGAACCCGGAACCTCCGGATCGTGAGCCCAACGCTCACCCACTGGACCACGGAGGTCGTTAAAGATTTCGGTGGGGACATACTTACCTCAAAAATTACTTTGTGATCCCTAGTTTGGTTAGGACATTACAAGCTGATCACCTGATTGTCCGAAAGTATCATGATCCATGCTTCGGAAGGCGCGTTAAGCCGTTGGTCCCGGTTACTACATACTTGATGTAAGTAACCTGACACCAGGGTTGCAAGAGGTTGGCAATCCTCCTAACAACCCACACTAAAGAAGAGATATAGATTATTATTTACTGGACAGCCAAATTTTATTTTTTTCGGTTTCTAATGCTATCTAACAAATTAATAATAAAAATGATTCAATTTTGCTACGCACATGTTACATTATGCACAATAACTTATTCTGAATAATTGTTCCGTTTACAATAATTTCTGAAAAGTCACAATTGTCAAATAATATTATGTAAAGAACCCAAATCGTGTTGACTTACCCATACTTCAGTATTAACTTTATTCTCATGTTAATTTAAAACCCGTTTTCTTTAACTTGTGTTCTCTACTGTTACGCGTGTTAAGTATAGGTAATGTTGTTTGAGCTTAATTAATTTATTAAAACATCTCTAATAGATGGTTTTAAAGACACTCGAAACAGTCTAAACAGTAAGTACCCAAAAAGTAGGATGAAAAGTCCGACTCCATTTATTCATTAATTTCAAATTTAAATATACTTTACTGCACAAAAATAAAAGAAAATAGTTACAAAAGAGACTTAACTAGCACGTACAGTGTTACTTTTTTACATGTTTTATTGTAAATTTACCGCAAATGGCAATAACTACTTAGCTGGAAACAGTAGTACCTACAGTGTTTCTATTTTACCAGTCGACAATCATCGTATTTCCGAATACTTACAAACGAATTTCAATGTTCATCAATTATTAAATTTATCGTATATTCGAACTTATATTATGGTACTTAGTTTAGAATTATCTGATCACTGCCAAGGGCGATTAAGAAAATAGAGGCGCTATGCAGAACATAAAACCACTCTGTCGAAATTGTAAGTTAATAGAAAATTGTAGTTTTAGTATTTGTCGTTGCCCATTTTATTTTAAGTTATACCTGTCATTTTCTTATCCGCCGAAAAGGAAAGGGACGGGTAATCAACAGCCATAAAAATTATGGAATACACGTCAATTTTAGGAAGGAATTTTAAAAACCATCCCAAATTTTTATATTGGCCAATAACCCGACAGAATTAAGTTGACGTTACACGTCAAACGGGTTGCATAGCAGCGAGATGCCTATTTCAATCGCCCGGGTAATTCATTCATTTTAAAGTTAAGAGTTGTCAATCATCCGTTCCTTTCCTTTTCGACGGATAAGAAAGTGACGGCTATAACTTAAAATAAAATGGGTGAATATCAAAATTTCAAGTTTGGTGGCGAAATTTCATATTATTTTTTCGTGAAAAATTGGGTTCCGACATGAAAAAGATCCAAAAGGACCCAACCCAGGTTGGGTTCGGAACCCAATTTTTCACGAAAAAATTATAATAATATGATAGTACGCCACCAAACTTGACACATTTTGATATTCACTCATATTAGGTGTCGGCAGGAATCGGGGCCAATATTATATTCAAGTAATTTCGTGGTAAAGTAATGCACACCGGGAAGCTCCGATTCACACCTTGTATTGGGTCAATAAGCCGTCGATAAAGTACCCTATTACAGCCCGTATCATACGCAATGACTGGCCCTTGCACCTAAAACAGCCCTTCAAATGTCTTACACACTGTCATATCCGTTGAACAACATTAACTTTAGTACGGTGTAATATTTATTAGGTATATTATTCTGAAGTTTGGAACACCGAAAAAACACTCAAACTAAATGCAAATTCTATCGTGTGGTCAACGGATTACCAACCCCATCAACCGAGGTGACAGGGTTACTATTAAGCCGCCAAAGGCCCCTGACATGGCTTATGTAACGACTACTAACTGACATAAGTAAGTAGTAACCGGGACCAACGGCTTAACGTGCCTTCCGAAGCACGGATCATCTTTCTTTCGGACAATCCGGTGATGAGCCTGTAATGTCCTATAACCAAACTAGGGATCACAAAGTGGTTTACGTGATATGTCCCCACCGGAATTTGAACCCGGGACCTCCGGATCGTGAGCCCAACGCTCAAACCACTGCCTGAAGCCGTCGGAGAAGAGAACGCAAATTGAGCAGTAGGTATAAATATATATAGTAGGTATTTCTTCTTCGAATGTGTCGCAAGGTCGACGGCCGACCTCACCTAACCTTGTATCAATGTTAGTAGGCACTGAAAATTATAGACACTAAGGGATACAACTTAATTTTACTCGTGTACTAATTATATCAAATGTTTGTCATGTCACCAAAATGACATTATTTTATCAAAAAATTTTAATATTTTTTTCTGAAATAAAGTACGTGTTTGTACACGCATATTTATAAAGTAAGATCACGATACTCATAGTTCGTAAGTAACATTTCTAACATCTGCCTAACCCGTGCACGCATAATCAAAATAAAAATATTATTTTAGTAGATTTATTCGATAGTGGCCGGCAGATGTGTTGGCGCGCGCTCCAACCTCTATTTTTGTTGCTCCTCATTGTATTTGGGCAGGCCCAAGGGTCAATATCCAAGACTGCTTCCGTTCGATGTTCCGTTTATTTCTTGTTTTGTCTGTAAACATCTTAAACATCCCCCGTCAGTCAAAGGGTTCGCAAAATTGCTTTCACTAGAATGAGAATTATTAATCGCTCGTTTGCCTGGTTCCGTCTAGGTGAATATCAAATTGATTTTATGGTAGCGGTTCTGCATATTTATCCACATCAGTCCGATCCAGTTAAGTCACGAAGCGAAGATGCATTCCCACAGTGCTATAGTAAATAAACTATCAAGCTCTTAGTAAAGTCCGCCATCCATTTATATTTAAATCTCTCAGGTAATCTCTACCCATTTTAACCTTTATAGCCAACTGTAATATTCCGTTTGCTGCTTACACGGCAAAGTAAAATTTAACTATACACAATAAATTGTATCCTTGAAGACTACAATTACCAATCTCTAGTAATTAATGAAGAGTACACAACATCAACTTGTAAAATAATAGTGAATTTAACATGGACCACCGGAGTAGATAACTCTTATTAAAGATAAATTTACTCAAATAAATCGAAAATAATTAATTACCCGAGAATATAGTGCAGCTGCAAAATGGTAGTTTTAAAACCTAATTATTTTAATTATATATTATTTGTAAGATAGTACTCAAGCGAATTACTACAATCGCGTGCGGATATTCTAATTAGTGACTCAAACTTGTGTCTAGTGCAGCATTCTTATTGTAGTTTGCTAATAAAACGTACCAGTGGATAGTAACCTAAGCGAAATAAGTCGAGGAATCAAGCGCGCAACCTCCGGCGGCCCGCGTCCATCGCGGATCGGATTAAAGCTATTTACTTCTGTTTCGCGAGACCGCTCCACTTGTCTTTTTAATGTATAAATTAATTCAAATCGACCTTTGGAGCATGAAATCCCGATTCATTAATCGGGGACAGGTTAATACGCGCCGGCGTGCTAGAACAAGCTCACGAGCACTCTACTACACGCCCGCTCTCGGTGGCAGAATCCTGAAACAGAAAAATGGCCGCGACTTCGCTCCGCGCACATTACTCCCACTTCATTAAAAACCGTAAAGAGGAGCTTTTTCATTTTAACTCACTCTTAATTAAGCGTACGTACCAGTTTTAACTTGAAAAGTTTATCTCCCGTCTAGGTGTTAAGGACTAATTGATAATCGGAATTAATGGATTCTCTTCGACGGGACTAATAGCCGTGCGGTCGGTGTGAACGCGGCGTAATCAAGGGCCACTTTTCAGTTGTCGGTTGACGATAATTCCAGCGGGCGTCGTAGAGAAGTGGCGGCAACAAAACCAGAGATTACCTGCCGATCTCATTACGAGGTGCTGGGAGAAGCCGGGACTAATACCCGGGACGGGTCGGGATACGTTTTAATTTCGCACCCGATCTCGTTAAATACATCGTTCGATTGAACTTCATACCGCGACGGGGTACCGTTGATTACTTGCAGCGGAGCGTCCGCTACTATAGCGAGAGAGACAAGTAACATAGTTCACTTAATCGCTGTTATATTTTTTTTCACATTATACGAATTTTATGCCGTGAGCCGTGGTAACGCTTGACTCTCACTTTGAGGGCACAGGTTCAAATCCCAGCGCGGACCTAAACCAATGATTTTCGCAGTTGTTTTGGAATTTGTGTTTGGATCATAAAGGATTATCACGTGCTCAACGGTGAAGGAAAACTCACATTCTCGAGAAATACGTTCCAGAGGCATGTGACCTAACCTGTATTGGACTGGTTTTCCCTTCGGGTTGGAAGATGAGTCAGCCAGGCGCTTCTGTAAAAAAAGCGGCAAATCTTCAGGTTAGGTAAGCGGACTCCGTGAGAAACGGGTTAATGCTAAGAAGATGACGTTGATACGAATTTTATGACGTTTTTCTCAATACATAGCATTATTTACAAGCTATTAAATAACACTAAGAGTTTATAATTTAATTTAATAAATAGATCTCCCAGGAAATATCCTTCATTGAAAACTGTGCACGCAGGTAATATATCACCGTGACTTTTAACTTTATTAATGCTCAGAGGCGCCCGTCGTATAAAGGCTCCATTGACAATTTCAAGTGCGTAGCGGCGGAATAAATGCGTTCAAGACCAATGATTAAAAAATATAGCCACTTTGGAGTGTTAAATATCACAAAAGGCCGGCCATATTTTCAAAATAATTACGTCAATAATTGGCACGCACACCGACGCTCTTGGTACAGGCACACCTCATTATTCGCACATCTACAGATTTTACCACCAACCGAGAGAGATTAATCGTTTTAACTATATCATAAGTTTATATTCCCGCGTAGAATATGGCCGCTGTGTCAATTACACTGCAAAAATACAAGTGTCTATTATTCACGCCCTGCGGTTCACCTAGCCCGGCTAAGTGAAAACCATATACCATAGCATTCGTGGGAAATGATTCCATAAAACATCAAGCGGCCCCTTGGTGAATACATTATCAGTATATCAGTAAATGAAACGCGTAATAACTCCGTAAGTTACCGCGTGTCAAGACGCTGGTACTTTCTTGCATACGTAAACTCACGAGATGTAATAAATGAAAACATTCTCACGCATTTACTTTTAAATTCTCTGTTTATTGTGAATAATACATATATATCTCCGAAGCCCATCATCACCATCATCACCAGTCCATTAACGTCCCCACTGCTGGGGCACGGGCCTTCCCTATGGATGGATAGGAAGATCGGGCCTTAAACCATCACGCGGGCCCAGTGCGGATTGATGGTTATTAACGACTGCTAATGCAGCCGGGACCAACGGCTTAACGTGCCTTCCGAAGCACGGAGGAGCTCGAGATGAAAACTTTTTTTTTGTGGTCACCCATCCTAAAACCGGCCTTTGCGAAAGTTTCTTAACTTCAACAATCGCAGACCGAGCGCGTTTACCGCTGCGCCACTGAGCTCCTCCGAAGTCCATTACAAACTTAGTGACAAATAAAAAGTTCTTTGAAGAAATCCATCAATTTTACGCTTTGAAAGTGATCAATGTTTCAAAGTTGCCGGGAATACAATAGGGTTGAAACGTCGTGAATCGTATCGGTGATCGTACCATAGATCGGTGTATTATACACTCACCCATTTCAATATCAACAAAAAGGTGTCTTCAACACTGATATTATCGCATACAAAAGTATATCTGTGGTCGAAATATCCAAACATTGCCGATTTTAGTTTTTAATCGCTTCAAGTGATAAAAATCAAATTGTTTGAAGTAAAGCATGGCATTGTATAGTTTGACCACATCGAAAAATATCACAATCTAAAATTTTTACTAAGAAATAGTTAATCTTTAAGTCTTGCTTTGTGACACTATTTTATTACTTGTGGTTTTTTGCAAATACAATGTAAGTTTTTTTGGTTTCTTGCTCGTGGTTTGGCATAATATACTTATAATTTGTTTTTTGTTTCCTTGACTTGTCAATGTAGTGAAAGGACTTTGGAAAAAACAAATTAATAAGGCTATTCATTAGTTAAATGCATCAACCAGCTGAAAATAAGTTACTATTAAGTTATAAAAATAGGACTCAGTAAACAGATATCTTATTGCAAGAATGAATAAGAATCAAAAAATGCGTGCTAAGTTTTTACAAAGCATCGTGCGTCCCGAAAAGAGATATAGATACTCCTTAATGTTTTCTGATTGACAAAATAAATGTTTTTTTTTCTGTAATCAATGTAAGTACCTATCTCATTTCTTCAAACTTTAAATTGTTGACTGAATACCAGCACAAGTACCCGCATATATAGTTACAAAGTATACCTAACCGAGGGGCGGACTTATTCAAATATAACACGTTTATTTGCATACGACGAGTGGTAACGTACTTTTACTATCATTCTATACTGGTTGCAGGGTTAACAAAGATAAATAATGGTACTTACGTGAAATATACTATGAATATGAATAAGGACCACGATATTTTATTAAAATATAAAATAGGTAATATATATTATGGTTTCAAAAACCGGATTTTGAATTCGAATTTTAAACGGTAGACAAAAATTAACCTATTTTAAATTCAAGGATTAATAAATATTACATTTTATTATAATTTTAATTATCATTTATTATTTTGTTTTCCATTTTCTGCCTCTAAATATTGTTAAGAATTGTCTGTAAGTATGTATAATAAAGAATAAGTAAATGTAGAAATTCTTCAATTTCAATAATGATCAGACGAAGATATTTCATAAATATGTATTAAGTATCTTTAACCTTAACAGACGTAAATGAGACGCAATAAACCTTTTTATTTTAAATATTCGGAGACTTATTAAATGATTTAAAATTGCATTTCTTCTGTCCTTCTCACCATTTTAAATACGTATGCGGATATTCACTTAGTGGTTCGTAACAGTAGATTATATAGGTCTTTTTTGGAAAACATTTTTTTTTACATATTTGCAAGAAAGCACAGAAAAACCCACTGTAGTTATAAATTATAATATTAATATTGTCGGTATATTTTCCAGTTTTCCCCGAAGAATAAAATATATTCGAATAAAAAAAATATAAACACACTAATAACGGACCCTTCCAATCACCCAACACTCGATCACCCTACATACCTATACAGTATACACTTACTTGCTACAGCATGGGTATGTCAAATCCCTCAAATAAGGGGTGCCCACACCTGTCCTTCACCCTCGCGACACGCGACTCGTGCACAGCTCAATAACCACCTTACATCGACCTCTGTATCTCATCCAAACGCATTAAATTTATACAAGCTTTTATGTCAACCACGGGTCAATCTACACTAGTCGTTTGCGCGTAGGGTGCCCATATTGCCCCTAAATCTGTGAACAAGTATAGCAATGCATTGTTATGCGTGGTGGTGCATTGAATTAGGCAGGTTTGACAGGGTGTTACGTATTATTATTATCCAGGGGTCAGAATTATTAATTACACTACATTGCGGTATAATTTGTGCTAAAACATCAAATACACGTCCTTCGAACTGATAATTTTGGTTGTTTAAGTACCAAGTGAACGCCATCCAAGGCAAATCTACAGTAAAATACTCTCCCTTTTATTATGTGATGTATTGAGAAGAAAGCGAACAATAAACGCGATGACACGCTTTCGATGACATGGTTTCGCTACTGTAAAATCTTTACAGTGCTGCTATTTCATATACAACTAGGGTATGACTTTAAAAGCCGTACTCACCAAGACACCAAGGCCACGTCGCTGGCAACGTCGCCAAACGATTTTACTCTACGTCTACTGAAATGGCTCTGTTGCCAAAGCGTCACCAAGTGACTTACCAACTATTCATTCCAATTTGAATTGATTGGCGCATGTCGCCGACGACGTCGCCATGGCGTCTTGGTAAGTTAAGCTGAGAATGTATGATAAATAAATGGTTCTTATAGCACCTTTTAGTTCTAAGAACAGTAATAATTAAAAAGAACTTAGCGTAAGAACTATATTATCATAATTTAATGACTCATTCTGTCCTTTCAGGAAAAAAATAATATTCCATTATAATATACTTGTCCACATCAATGAAGTCTTGTTTGTCGGGATAAGGTGGCAGTGATCAATCGACCATTGTATCGAAACTACAATTGGTCAAATGTAGTTATATCGTTTTTATATCGACACCCCATATAGGAACATCAAACACACACGTACTATACACTGACACTGAATAATTTAATATTTTGTCCGGCTAAGTAGTTAATGCCATCTGCGGCAAATCTAACACATCACGTCAAAAAAATAATTATAATGTTTTCTGTATTTTTTTATTCATACGTACTTATATTGCTTATAAATCGGAAAACTAAAAAAGTAAAGTAAAAAAAGGATAAATTATTTATTTTCCAAATAAAGTAAGTAAATAAACATTTTTACTTTTTAACTATAAGTATCTGTCTGTAAAAATTGTACGCCTACACCCGAATTTATACTAAGTAAGACGTTTTCCTTTACCGCTGAGCACATGCTAATTAATTATGATCCATTGGTTTAGGCCCGTGCTGGATTTGAACCTGCGACCAAAAGAGAGTCCAGCGTTCTACCAACTGGGCTACCAACAACCACGACTCTAAACCAGAATCCATTGTGCCGAATAATATAATGCAAAAATAGTTTTACTGGTGAAATTACGCGACCTCTTTATATTCCCTCCCCTCTCACTCTAATCAACATCAGGGTTGCCGCACACCTGTACATGTGCGCTTGCGCACGCCACGCGCCGTTACTCCCTCAATTGTTCACATTATTATAGATAAGTATTGCGTGACAAATGGAAAGAATTTCATATTATTATTATGCAAACTTTTTTAGGGTGAATTGAATTTTGATACGTTTACTTATAATTGATGGTTGAAAAACAGGTTTAGTTTGGTTTTAAATTATTTTAATGTTCTTATTAGAATTAGTAAGGGGTTTTTGTTATGCCTTTATACTCACGCGGCAGATGTTCATAGAATATGCCGATGTCAGTTAAAAGTTAATAGTTTGTTTTTCTTTAGAGATTTGTCTCTGATGGCATTAACAATTTGGCGGAAAAATGGGGAGCGCTGAGGACTCTTACCTTGGACAAAAAATTAAGACAACAGGCCTGAGGTTGCCGTATTGGGCGCGACCTACTACTCAGGGGATAAATTTGATTGGAGTAAGAAGTGGATTCGGGCAACCACAAACTTAATTCGACTTAAGCTACCTTTATCTCTTTATTGCACCTATTATAAGTGAACTACGGCACTAGTTGAAAACTGTCAAACTAAAATTAGGTTAGATTCTATCCACCCAAATAAGTCCTGTCACCAAATAAAATTCAACAAATACTTAACTTATAAATAAACATCTCCAATGCGTCACATCGACGCAAGGTGCCAAACAAGCTGGCAACGTTGCCTTATTTTTGTTATTATTTTATTTAAAAAAAGCATCAATTTAAGAAATATTTAACGGCATTTTCATTTAAAATATCTTTGCGTGCTGAGGTCATGTTGCGGAATCGTCCTTTCTATCCGCTCATTAGCGGTAAGGTACCGACATACAGAACAAAAAGCCGCGTATACATCCGCCCGCCACCGGAACGCCTCGGACTATACTGCGGCTGACTGTACTTGGGTATGTTAAGGAGAAGATTGCCAGAATCGTGGTTCACGCAGCGACTTGAGCTGATAATTTCCACAAACATACTTTTTGCCTTCATTGTACCGTAAAGGGTTGTTTTAGGTTGCGGCATAAAATTGACTTGTGCTCATTTATTCCTGTCGATTACTCGTCCCTTTCCTTTTCGGCGGAAAAGAAAATGACATGTACAAATTAAAATAAAAAAACTAGAGAAAATTAGATCGCGTCTACAGGAATTAGCCAATATCCACTTGGATTTAATTTCTTTTTTTTTCTGATACCTAATCTTTACGAAACGTAACTTGTTAAGTGTTTCATTTTTTTACAGCACTTTACTCACCTAAGATTTTATCTTATAAAAATATCGTACAGACGACAGACAAACCTCTTTTATAAAGCCTGTCAGTTTGAGTAAACCCACCAAAAGACTAAGGGTGGTATTAATAAACGAATCTCAGCTGAGACTGCCGTCAAGATCATGCTCAAGTCCCTGTTTTTATATGCGAACTGTCACATTGACATGATTTTGAGAGCAGTCTCAAGGCTGAGATTAGTTTATTAATACCACCCTTAGTAAGTAAGTACTAATCCTGTTACGAAGAACATATAATCTGATACATTCATAATAATAAACTTTATAGTGAGACAATCCATATTGTATGTACTTGTCATTGTAACTTACAATCAGTTTCTGCTCAGTTAGGATTTTCTTTCAAAATTCTAATTAGAATTCGCCGTTCCTTATTCTGTCTTGAACTTTACACCAAAAAACAAAACTCCTTTACACCATCCAAACAAGTGTACAACCACCGGGTTGGATTACCATTAAAAAGATACTTCTCATGTCAAGTTGCAAGTATGAGGCAGTAAATAAATACGTGTGGCCTTCCGTCCCGGCAATCAGTGCAGATATATTAACTGGGGTATTAGCCTGCCGCCGCCGGCGCAGTACGCGGGAGGATCCACTCCGTGGGAGGAACACCATGTCCCTGCCACGTGCTTCTAGGAACCTAACTGACAAGACCTCCAGAATTCCATAATAACTTTATTAAGAAATATTAAGAAAGAAATCTCTCATAATTCCAGGCTATTATGTTGTAAAAGTCATGCTGTATGACTTAATGCCTAAGATTCATGCGATTTATGCAACGTAATGCTTAGCATGATTATAAATACAACGCGATAAACGAATTTTAAACTTTAGGTATGATAACGATACGTAAGTATAGGTACTTAGTTTCTATTATATAGAGGAATGGAGAGAAGTTTAGTAAAATATGCTCATTCCTTCATTTTGTACATACAAAAGATATATTACAATATTCCACTGTTCATATCATCAATATGACCTGAAAATCGAAAATTGCAAATTATTTTTAGGCTAGCGACTCTATGTATTTATTGTACTACTTTCCAAATTAGATTTACTACGGTTAAACACGCACCATAGTTCATAGAACTACGTAAATACACCCTTATAAATCTCTTTAAGTTTTTTCTCATCGAACTTCTACTACACGTACCTATTATTACAATACATAATCCATAGCAAAACAGCAGCCTCTATCCTGACAAGTGGACAGGTTATTACATCGATTCGTCACGATACGATTCATGTGTACGTAGACCGCTAATTACCAGCTCCCGTATCGATTTAAATCTCCAATATAAAATATTGAACAAAACGTAATATCGGCGATTTATGACCAGTATTTATAATTGTTTTAATTGAAATGCAGCGCAATTGAATCCCTCGCGGAGTTCTGTAAGTGCCTCAAGGAACAAACTTCTGTGTATTTTACCGTATAATCTCATTAGACATATATATGGCGCCTGGATTTAGTAGCCATTAAAAAGCGCCTAATAAAATGTTTTAGTAATGAATTAATAATAAAATATAGCCTATAATAAAGTGATGCAAAAATTAAAGTTAATTTAACAGCGCGATATAGAAAATGAACATTACAAAGCAAATAAAATGTCTCTTGGGCATTTAAAACAATAAATTATGGCGATGAAGAAGAACCTTATCTCAGTGCGAATGTGAATACTTGGTGAGACACAGGTGCATCCGTGTGGTATGCAACCATGATGCGAGATTAAGTTATCAAGTCGTTACAATTTATATGAGCAATAAATGTCACGGTCCACGAGAATTGAGTGCGTCGGGTAAACGCACTGTACACGCCCGGTGGTTACCGAAAACTTATTAAAAATTACGTTACCCCGTCGCAAATTGTTTTCGCCATCAACATATTGGTAAACACACTCCACGCCACTTTGCAAGTAATTTCAAAAAGCCACGTGACCCGTTTTTTTTTGTAAATTTGAGCAAAAATTGATACCACATTTTTATAAGCTTCTTTTTAAATAACAACCGATTAATCCGTAACTAATTTCATAAATAGCTTCGATTAATCGGGAAAATTTTCGATGTTACAGTAAATATGTCTTACAGTTTTTTTTTTCTTTTCTCCTTAATAACCATACGTGCACAAAATTCCTTTAACGATAAGATTTGGAACGAGTATTACATTTTTTGATATAAATAAAAAGTCGATAATTTAAAGTAAGTTACGCAAACCTTAAGTTACATTTTGCAATTTACAAATAAAATTGGTTAAAAAAGGATTTAGAAGTTCAAAAGCGCGGCTTTTTGAATCAGTTTCGGAACAAAAATCACCACTTACTTATCTCGTTAATTTTAACGTTATTGACTGCAACAGTATCGACTACTGAGATGCAAGGATTAAATAAAAAGTAAAATATTTTTCAATTACTTTGATGTTGGCGTCCCTGCTTAGCTGCACCGTACTCACTCGAGATTTCAAAGCAATTAAGAAGTTGTGACGCCATTAAATACGAAAAAACATTCCCCAATAACTCGATGTAATTTATGAAAATTAGAAGTTTGTACTTAACAGTAAGTATTTTTAGCTTAAATTACTTTTTATCGTCGTTTTACTCTCGACAACTTTTATCAATATTTACTTTAAGATTTTGCAATAAAACGGGATGTTAATTTGGCACGAGCAACAAACTTTTGATTTTTTCTTATAGTAATTACGGGTCCTGTTTTACTGGAAAAGCAATTCGCTAAAAATATTTTTAGAATTAACTAATGTTTTTACGAGGAAATAAAGTAAGTTTCATTTCGCTTGAAAGTGGATCCTTTCAGTACTAATCACTAACTTTACTGCAGATATTCGATATTTTGTTTACGAGATCAAACGGAGCGTCTTTCGGTTTAGGTTATAAGATTATCTTTTGCCTTAATAATATTTTACCATAATAAAAAATATCCATAGAATTTGCATAATAATGTACTGCAAATCTGCTACTGTATAAATAAAGCCAGATACAAACATGCGAGACATGTGCCTCGCATGCCATGCGCCGCACGCCATTCGCCGCACGCCATGCGCCGCACGCCATGCATCGCACCGTGTGTGTAATTCATAGTCGTGGTGAGTCATGTGCCACGTACGCATGGCGTGCGGCATATACAGCGTGCGGGGTACATGCCTCTCAACGTTTGTATCCATCTTTAGATACGAGCCTTATTTGTTTGTCAGGTCATCTTAACGCAGGCGTATTAAGGTATTATCTCAGTAATACTCGTAACTACGGTTGCACCGTCGACAAAATAAAATAATCAGTACTTACCTTGCTGCGCAAAAATTTTGCGACCGGACAACCAAATCCCGAATAATTTCACGTTAGTGGAGCAAACATGGTTTCCTATTGAATTATACAAAATTTAAAAAAAATAGGGAATGACTCATAATTTTTTTGAATCTCTTTAGACCGAAACACCCAAAGTATCTGAAAGTACTTGCCAGCAGAATTATGATAATGGCGATCGCAGTAAGATTAGTATCTGTTATTTTCTTTTGTCGTTTATAGTACTTACTTGTTTCCTTGAATTTTATGTTCCACTGTTATAAATTTTAATTTTCTTTTTACTTTTTGATACGGGCCATAAATTCGATAGTAGACAGCTTGTATTGAAGCGTTTTTGAGTGATGATATTTCCAGTTTTCAGTGAAAAAAGTGGACTTGTGTACTTATTGCATTTCATTGCAATGCTTTAGTGGTTGTGGCCGTGGGAACCTCCGGGCTTACGTACAAGGCCACAGCATCATTGTTCCATAAAGATTGATAGCGGAAACACCCTTGCCTCGAACAGGTTTATTTGTCATCCTGCAAACTTTTTAATTCCAACTCAATTTATTATTTTACAAAGATTAATGCCCTTATAATTATAAAGAACATATCACAAAGAAGGGAAATAGCTTAAAACTAATTTAATTCGCATAGAACGTGTGGTCATTAATCATGTTTATCTATTCGTTAACTAGGAATGGGATAAAAAGTGCGCGGGCGCAAGTGTCGTGGCCGTGGGTGTTGCGCAGACGTCGTTATAAACACATTTCGCAGGTCGCGAGGAAAGTGGGCGGCTGGAGACGGGATACTAATAATGAACTGTAAATTAATGAATACCAAAATTGGCGAAATTTTAGTTTTAAGTTTATTTCCGGCTGGTTATTTTAGACTGTTTTACCGCTCCCGTTGTAATTGCATTCATTGAAATTCTAATTTCTTATCTTATCTAACCTAAAGTGTCCCACTGCTGGGCAAAGGCCTCCCTCCACGATACCGACTGAACGGACCGGACGGATCGATTAACGGACTCGTGTCAGAAACACCGTGCTGCGTTCTAAGACTCAAATTGGAAATTCTGATTTACAACATTTTTTTTTTGACGTGACTCATTGCATTTACCTAAGATGGCATTGACTTCTTAGCTGGAGAAATAGGGAGCACCGTGGGCTCTTACCCGGTAAAAATTTAAGACAACCGGTTCTGAGGGTTCTCAGTTGCACTGTAGTATACAGGATGCGAAGGGATAGGGAAGGCCCGTGCCCCAGCAGTGGACGTTATGGGCCTTTCGCCTAGCGCCGCATAACGACAAGACATCTTACGCCGCGTAACGAGAAGACACTGCCTTCTCTCTTCAAAAAGTCAGGGTCAAGTATTTCCATTACACACTTTCTATTGGTCTATCTTGTTTACTGTGTACATGGTACGTACATTAATCTATATCGTCTTCAACAGAATTGGAGGTGGTGGCCCCGCGACAGAGCATCACACCTTGTTTCCCTCTTTTTAATTCGCCTTTTACGCAGTCGGTTTTTTTTATACTGTAATTAATTTTATATTTTGAACTAAATCAAAATTCAAACTCAAAATTCAAAAAATATCTTTATTCAGTAGGTAGGTAACATAGTTACACTTTGAATCGTCAATTTTTACATAACGAACGTTTCATTATAATAGTAGTGTAATAGTAATATATTATCTCAAATCTAAGTATAGTAACTCCCTCGAAGCAAACGAGCTCGTAGCTTTGACAACGACTCCCCGTATGGTGACTGCTTGACATCACGTCTGTCATTTATATATATACAGTTCAAAACACAATTTTAATCACGCTACATACAATATTTTTTTCCACTGAAATAATTGCATTTTTGTTTCATAATATTTTTGGAAACTTTCCAGCCTATTATAAATACAGTAATCTTATAGAAGTTTGTAGTTATCAGCTAAGTTTCTTTGTAGTGAAAAAAGTATCACTTGAAATTATAATTTGAATAGCTTATGCATGTCCTTTCCAAATTAAATTAAGTAGAGTCACTCATTTTATTTATACTCCTTATATGTCCCTCCTTCGTTTTACAGTACGCCATTGGAACTATTGGATTTTACGATTTTCATTCAAGTTCCGTGTTTCATTAATTAAAACTACCCGCTTTAATGCGATTGAGAAGGCAATAACTAATAAATTTACAGAAGAATTATTGTAGCATTAACAGTCTGGCGAATTAAATTCATCCAATGACTACGACATCCTTTAGTAAATAGTAACCCATAAAATCTATCATTTTCAATTAACTGTACACAGAGTCATACATTTTATCACGTTTTCTATGACGTCATAGTGTACTTTTTCATACAAATTCCATAGTATTTTCGTGTTTTGACCAGTTGGAAACTAGCCTATTTCCTCATTATTCAAATGAGTTATGTAATAATTCGTAGTAATCAATGTCCTGGCTTATATCCTAATCGTAATTCATAATTCATTTATTCTCCTTTAAAATAGTAGGTACAACTACTGCGATTGAGTATTTTGTCGGAGTTTCATTATATCGACACTGGTAGTACTGGCAGTATCCACAGCGGCGGCATGTCGCGACATCCTAATTGCCGTACACTTTAAAGCCTAGTGGGAGTACCAAAGGCTTTATCTTAGTAATTAAAGCCTTATCTTGAAGTCAGAAACGCCGTCACAAGTTTATCTGCTCGCGTCTACCGAACGTTATCTTCATTACGGGTCCGCACCGCAACTTTAATTCACGTATCCATTAATTTTAAAAGCTGCCGCATACGTTTGTTAAACCAATAATTATCTTTACGGTAATACGGCCTTAAGTTTCCCATGGCGCCATAAATCATCGGCAAATCAAACGATGTCGAACGAGGGGTAATCTCCTATGAGGTATGTCGAAACGCGGGATCTCTTCGGCACTGTTTAATTGCAGGTTAGCCTTACACCGTAATAGTTTGAAGAATGGCGCAGAGATGGTAATTAAGCCTTTGTTTTACACAGCAATGAAAAATAGTCGTAATTGATAATCGTTACCTCGTTTTTGCCGCGTGTAAAGTTCTTTAAACTTATTAGTTGTATAATTAAAATGGTTCGAGAATCACACACGTTCACGACGCAATTAAAGAACAAATACGTTTAGTAAAACAAAATGAGCGTCGGTGAGTGAATGAACCAAGCATTAATATTAACAGCAATTAGTTTTTATTTTCGTTTGTGAATGTAGCATAATAAGCTGATTATTATCGACCAAAATAAGATCTGATAAATTCCGTAATATAATTTTGACTTATGAAGTGCTGTGTCCCGCCTTCTGTAGTAGCATATAATCAATCATTAAGCCAATGGTGTTAACTGAGCCGAAGGATTCCGCCCATTTGCTGTATGGGCGGCTAATTCGCCTGCTTTTTATATGACCAATGCATAAAATTCGCAACGAATAGTCGTCTAATATTGAAAAACTCTACTCGATAAGCACGATAGCAAGTTTTTGTTGAGATATTGATATGATGGATGGCATCGTCATTGAAATTACACCCTCTGCTTGGTACAAGGCAGTTTTTGTTGGTAGAAAAACTGATTGTTTCATCGTGTAATCATGTGTAAACAAAGCGTGTAAATAAATGAAATATACCCGAGTTCTCGTAACAAATCTTTGATGAATATACAAATGTCAAAAGTCTCATAATAAAAATATTACTAACTTATATTTATTTATTTATTTTATTTAAGGAAAACCAATAGTCATAAAATACGGAAAGTAGACAACAAACATAACAGTTGAAAACTAATTACAGGTTTCCACTGGTAACTCTTAACTAGTTAATATGATATCAGAGAGTTGTGCACAGACAAATTAAAGTTAGTAGTGAGAAAATAAAAAGAAGTTGTACTCCAAAATATAGTTTATCTTGGAGAACTTTGTTGGTGTTTTTACTTGGATGTTTACATAGCTCTGCTGGCAATTGCGAGCTGTTAAGGTCGTCGACCTTGTTATAATTATTAACCACTTATATCTGCAATGAGGGACTTTCCAGGCTACGTTCCCCAAAAAAGTATAGATGGCGCTGTACAGATTTGAGGTCGTTTAACTTTCTAATTTCATGGATAACTGACTTAAGCAACTTTTATCTTTGTTTTTGGGAATACATGATGACCCTTGTTATTACACTCTGGCACAACACATCTTCCACCCATTATTATTCTGGTCGAAATAAAGTGAAGCAATATAAGTAGCAACGTAATTCAATACGTATCTGATACAAATATCAAGCAACAAATATTTTTATATATACCTCTGCCGTTACATTATATTTTATTATATATACACACACACGTTACATTTTATTTTATTTTTTGTTTTTTTTTTAACCTACAGACAGGATTATGTTCCCCGAGCAATGAGAAAATAGGTATTCATCACGTAGAATTTAAACAGCGCCTTCTATATTATTTTTAGGGAAGGTTAGTCTGGAAAGTTCCTCATTATAATTAATAGTACATATTTACTTATAAGAACTGTAATACCATGTGACATGCAATAAAGAAATAGATATAGGTAAGTTTATTAGCTTGATTATTCTAAAGTTTCAATAGGTGAAGCATCCAAGTTGTTTGTAAATGTTTATTTCCTTTTGGTGGTTGCCTGGAAGAAATTTCTCTAGAGCAATAAGGCTGCCCAAATTGTACTGTATTCATGTGTTATGTCTGATTGTTTAAATGTAGTTCTGTGCAATAAAGTATATTTGATTTGATTTGATTTGATGAAGACGCCTCTTCATCTACAGAGGCAGAGTCCCGCTATTTATGTTATTATTTCATTATAAGATCTAACGCACAAGCATAGAGAGCATAAATAATATATACTAATTACGGAAAAACAGTCATAGTGGAAACCTAACAAGACGTTTCTAAAGAGACAAAGGTACGTTAGGATGTGTTCAAACCAGCCATACAACGTACAAAATTAAAAAGGTCTCTCATCAGCCAACTCATATTTATTGTAGATTTGACGCAAATCGTCATTTTCCTAGCATTATCCCGTTTTTTCACAAGATCGCTTACCTAACCAGAAGATTTGACAGGTCAGGTTAGGTCACATACCTCTGAAAATACATTTCTCGGGAATGTGGGTTTACGATGTTTTCCTTCACCGTTGAGCACGTGATAATCATTTCTGATCCAAACGTGAATTCGAAAACATCGATCGATTGGTTTTGCCTGTGCTAGTTTCGAACCTGCGACCTCTAAGTGCGAGACAAGCGTTCTACCAACTGGGCTAGATTTGTCGCAGATGGCATTAACTATTTGGCGGACTCATTAGACACCAAGAATATCTTCAAAAAAGTACTTGAGAGAACCCAGTGCTCGCGTGTCACGATCGCGTCGAACTAATAACAATATCAATTACGTTGCAAGGGCAACTTCCCCATCTCGCAAAAATAATCGTTTTAATTATCAGTAATAGCGTGTAGGCTGAGAAAAAATAAATTAAAAATATAACATGTACTGAATGGAATCCTGCCGCGGCATCGAGCCATCCTAGTGTTATTAAGTCTATTTTTCAACCGCGTATTAACATGTCTGAACGCACACAGGTCTAGATATACCCATTTATTGTCACGGACTTAGGGGAAATCGTTTGGGGGCTAGAACCGAAGTGCTAGTTACCACCTAACCTAGGAAGGTACAATAACCGCCTTATAACAAAATGATGACTAAGATAAACTTGGTTTAAAACAACAATCCGCGCCACTAAAAAAGTCGACGGCTTTTAATGGAACTAATTGACATACATAACATACATAAACAGCCTATATACGTCCCACTGCTAGGCACAGGCCTCCCCTCAATCAACCGGAGGGGGTATGGAGCATACTCCACCACGCTGCTCCAATGCGGGTTAGTGGAACTAATTGACAAGTCATAATAATACTATGCAGAATCTGCAACAATAGCGCCGTGGCCGCGGGACTTCTTTCGTGACACAGCCTATATTTTAACCTAGTTTCTAGTCTTTAGACTTGGTTTTGTAATAACACCGTACGTGTCTAAAAATCAAATCAAAAATGTTTATTATTTCTCTTAGTTAACATTACATAAGGTGAAAAATAGCATTGTTTTTCCTGGCATTATACAATTTTTACCTAAAAAAATACGTTATACCACCCCTTGTGTTACAATTGCCAAAAAATATGTAAGTATTAAACAAATTCCAAACCGTTGTATTTAGCTAGAGATAGGTAGCCCTAATTAAATTAATATTTTGGCAAAGGTTTCTTGAAAATACGTATAATACATGCTTCTTCGATCGTGTGGGTTTTGAGGCGGAGTACCAACCTCATCAACCTGACCTGACGGGTTACTATTGAGCCGCTACGTAGTCGTTATAAATGAGTCATGTCAGGGGCCTTTGGCGGCTCAATAGTAACCCTGACACCAGGGTTGATGAGGTTAGTAATTCGCCTCAAAACCCACACGATAGAAGAAGAAGATTGAGCCGCCAAAGGCCCCTGACATGGCTCATGTATCGATTACTTACTTACATCAGTAAGTAGTAACCGGGACCAACAACTTAACGTGCCTTCCGAAGCACGGATCATCTTACATACATGCCTGCCATGTTAAGAGCCTATGGTGAGTCACACTAGGGTTGGTGCGCTCGGTTATCGACCTCGCTACACTAAAGAAGAGGAAGAATATTAAAAATTATGCATACGTTATGAGAATATAAAATTCCTGAAAGTGCGAATATATTAAAGAGTTAATAATATATTATGCCAGTTAATTATTGTGATGTTTCCCTTAAAATAATTGGTGTTTTACTTCCGAGTTGAATTATTTATCAAACCGCGGCACGTGGCGGCGCGGGCGCACGCCTGTGACGTCATCGGACCCGTTTCCGAAACCACTCATTGTAATGAATGAAATACCTCATCTTGTACCGGGAATTAAATTTTCATTCCCATTTGTTATAGTTGGAAGAACAAGCATACTGTATAAGAGAGATGTTTTTGTGCACGAATTAAAATGGCTGTTATTACGTTCGTTCCTTGGTTATTTCATGTCATTACTCATTACCTATACGTATCAGGATTCCTCTCGTCCGTTTTCAGCCAGTGGAAACTTTTGAGTAGGTATATGTACATATATTAAAGGATAAACACATAACCAGCCGCCAATAATGGTAAACAAATTAGTAAATAAGATGAAAATGTCATAATTATATTCCAGTTGGAATCGCATGCCATGTACTTCGCTATTTCTACATTTATGTATTTATCAAGACACCATCGCTTCGAAAATTTTAAGTAAAACAATAATTCTCGCATTTTTTGTAAAACACTCTTTAATCAATGAATGAGACGTTACATCAATATTGGATGCGTTCAGGAGTAAAAAACTCGAAGCATGAACAAGCTAAATTCGCTTCTCGCTCCTGTTTACCCGTACTCGAACCACCTTTAATTGCTTGTCAACAAATTCTTCAATGGACAGCTCGACTGGATACACGGGATTCTTCTTTTTGTTAAACAAAAGTACTCGATAAGCAAGCCATCAACTTTAGAACCCTTTCGAACTAAAGCTTTCCCGGCAAATTAAGTCCAAAATGGTAGACATCTTGCCGTATCTTAAAGCGGCAAAGTCACATTATTAATACAATTCCGTGTTGAAATTTAATACATTCAGCAATTATTGTCAATTTTTGGCACGCTGCTGAGGGCATTGAACCTACGCTCGTGTTTTTATTAATATATTCCATAACTGCGGAACAACGTGTAAAATAATAATTCTTTATACAATCTGAATAAAGAATAAGGGTAAAATCACCAATATTCGATCATTATAAATCATAAACTCATCTAAAGGCGGGACATTAGTCTATTTCTCTTATAAAATTACCTCTTTAATCACTTCAGTACCAAAGACAAAATAAACCCGCTACTATAAATATTCGTGATTAAAATACAAATACCTATGCAGATTGTCGACTGAACACTGCGGCGATTCGCTTGTGTTTTTGTGTAAAAAACGCTTCGAGGACGGAGTACCTAGATAGTAGATACATTAAAAAAATAATGATAGAATTTTGCCTACTTAACTATTAGGCCAACTATATTGTTAATGTGCTTGTTCATTTAACTATTCTAGTTATTTTTAATCAAAAGATCTTTATAAACCAGTAATAGAAACCTTTATAACAAGTCACTATGCTCTCTCCGCTACAGGAGAGTCTAGCTCAATACTAGTTCTTAATTAAACAGCCGACTCGAAGGACAGTCGTTTTGCTTATTAAGAAATAAATGAAATACACGCCTTATTTAAAACAAATGAAAAAATAAGAAAAGTTTAATCCACATTTGCTGCGAAAACGAGAATTCTCGAGAGCTAAAACGGGAATAGGATGAGGAGTATGAATTAATTATTGGTGATGGAGATAAGGTTTATTTTGAAGAGAGAGACTTGTTGTTTTTGTTCGGAAATAATCGGCAGTTGGACAAGTGGTGGAACCAGCTTGGGTGCGCGGGAGTGCCACGCGCCACCGTCCGCAGCGGCTCGTGTGCGCCCGCCACTCTCCGTGACCGTCCGCCGCCATCCGCCGCCGTCCGCTACCGTCCGCCCCTACCCGCCACCGCAGTCGCACGCCCTGCGCCGCGCCACGCATCCACTCCCGTGCACTTTACATGCAAACATTATTAAGATCGCCACACGCATTATTAACATTGTCTCACAATTTGATCTTTTATGGAAACTTGTATAGGTTATTGGTTGATTATTTGTAAAGCCAATTTTTGACGTAAATAATATTTCTTTTAATAACGAAATCTAATTTAGTTAATTTTAATTAATTTCTTCAGAAAACCCGTTTTTTTTGTAAGATGGACACCGCACCTTGAAAATCTTAACGCAAAATAAGTTAATGCATGCGAAAAGAACTTAAACGGTTACATTTATAAATTGAATGCCATCTTATAATTAATAACAAGGTTTTGTTCCTGACGGGTATATTTGTAAAAATTTAGTCTCATTAGCATTGATGGAGAAGGTGTAAATGTTTAATATGGAAATTAATTTTAAAACTGCTCCCTGCTGGTTGAAAGACGCGTCTTCGCTTAAATACATGGTAGAGGACTTTGATAAAATGCATTAAGAACAGTCTCACAATCTTTGCTTTTTCATAATTTGTTTCAAACCTTTATTTAGATTTTACTAGACTTACTTATATTGTCTTCTGTCTACAAAGCAGCTTTGAATCGCTCTATAAAAACGCATCGTCAATCAAAGTGTGGTCTTAGTAAATAAATAATGTCACCTTACAGTCTCCGCGCACTAACTACACAATTAAAATTTCAAACTCCAATTTTGGTGTTGGTCCTTTTTGCTGTAGCGTTGATGCAATTTCACGGCAGTTTTTGTTATCACTTTGTACAGAAATAGAAGGTGAGCTTCTTGGCTAGATGGAATCCAGCTGACGACCTTCGATCACGCCGATCCATTGCCACCTGATACAATAACCAGCAGTCAATAACCACTGCGTCCAATTATGTGTAAGTTCGGTAGCGCCTGAGAGGTCTCCAGACAAGTTTTTGTCAAGCGTCGTAGCGCGTTGAGCACGCTTAATTGGCGGATACTCGTCATTAGGTATGTACCATGCAACTTTGTGCGGTTAGATGGACTTTTTTGCATTTTGATAAGTATGTTATTCGCTTATTGGAACAAGTTGAGCCGCGTGTTAGTGGATTTAAATATTCATGCTATGGCTAAATTAAGCGAATTCTTTGAATTCCAAAGACAAGTTTTTCAACGACTGCTTTGACGTGAAAAAGCGAACTAGCGATCCTCTTTTATTGAAAACAACTTGGTGAAGTTAGAAATATTATGACATTGTAAGGGTATACCCTTACAATACAACAATTACAACAATTAAAATTTATGTATATAAATTTGTGTATTGATATATCAATATATAAATATTTTATTGATAATTGTTTATCAAACGAAGACAGCAAGGGCGTCAACCACTATAAGTCAAGGCAAAATAAATGATGCGAACTTCACACTTTGCTTGCAGGATGCACTGAAGTAAAATACCTTTACCCATCTGATCGATGTCGATGCGCAGCCAATTACTTCTCGTGTCATTGAAAAGTTATTTACAGTCGTTTCTGTGTATTTATCCCAAGATAAGGATAAAGTATTTATATTCAGTTAAAACAACTGCAAGGCTATAATTACATCGATTAACGCCTCCGCCTTATCGGCGACAAAAAATAAAGTTCTAACATGGACTTGGTGTTAAGCGGGATTCCTGTCCACTCCTCTTTAATGCTTGCTTCGTTAAAGTAAAATACATTTGCTAAATGCAGGAAAATAAGTAAACATGCAAGAATAAATTAAGCCTTTCAAAACGGATGACTTAAGACTGATCGGAGAAGACGTCTCAATTACTCGAAGTAACCCTCGCGGCATTTTACTACTCACACGAGTTCAAATTGTTCTGGATAGGTTATTGATATTTGCGATGTCATTAAGGTGGTGCCATAAGAGGCTGCTGGAGCTGATATGGAAGTAGAGCACCCTTAGCGCGACGTTGCGACGGTCACGTGCCGCCAGCGTCCGGGGCTTCGTTAATTAAGGCCTGTATCAGCTCGAAACCGACGTGTCCTATACGTGCACAGCACACATTACCCACCACAAGCACTAACTGCTTTAATTACGACCACGTTTACGTTCCCTATCTATCCGTTAGTAGGTTTGTAGGAAGCGCAAACTGTAACGCACGCGTTCGCGTCCACGAGCATTAGCCTGTAATGGATATGATCGAAAACCTGCTGCGGTTACACATTATGTCCATAGCTCCCCGAACTGGTCCCAATATCGCTTATTATGTATCGCCTTTGTGTTAATCATATCTTTCGCTGAGTATGGCGACCGCGGCGGCTACCGGTCGTTGGTCTATTAATAAAGCCCGTCGAAGGGAATGCTCGCAACCTGCTATTGTAGTCTAGTGGTTAAGGAATTTGTCTTTTTAATCGCGCTGCCTCTCCACTGTGCCCGGAGCCTATTATTAGGGTTAATTGGAATTATTAAACTTTTTTTTCACAGCAGCTAGGAGTTTTAGCAGATCGTAGTGATGCATGCGAGATAGCTTTGAGAGTGAAGCGAGCTTTTAGATTAATTTATGGTTAGAGTACACGTTATGGAAATTTTAATAGAGTGTGCTTTTAAGGCTCTCATACTTGAGAATTCTTGTAATAAATTTTCCTTCACTCACATTTTTCTTTGCTTGTATTTGTGTTTCTAAATTTAGCGTAGCATCGTGGGGGGTGGGGTATTTTAGAATGCAGTATTGTTTCTTTATTTCAAATATTTTTCTTTTATAAATGACTTTATTAGTATTAAAAACTTTTTAAAAGTAATTAACACGCGACCATTAGTCGACTTGAGAAACAAGAAGATACCTTACCTATTTATCTTTCAATGACATTGTTCATTCAACAAGCTACTTAAAGTTAAACGTTAAACACATTCAATTACATTTCTGATTCCATCTGAGTCAAGCAACAGGCACACAGCCATCGCTACGGTCCGATTGGTAATTTCAGAGTTCGCTGTGTCAGTTTCATAATTATCGATAATTAATTCTGTACCGTGACGAGCTGTGCCGGGTAGCAGCATTTATCGCCAAATTGCTGGACTATCGAGATCAGGGGTACAATTAGGCTCAGTAAAACGGAGTCGAGACGCGAAACAATGTCGCCCATCACAACCAAGTCAAGGTTTTCATGCAGGAATCGATCATAAAACGCATCGTACTATTTAGCCACGGCCATAAAAACACTGGCTGATTCGCTTTGTTGTAAACAGACCTATCGTTTGTAGGGTTTATTAGCGACAAACTATGATCGCCGTTTTAACATAATAAAGTATAGCAATTCGCTCCGTCAATATAGTTACAAATTAATACGAAACCTGATGAACACAATGAAGTACAGCTATTTGCTCCTTACGAGCGGTTGAATGCTATAAAAATACAAATCCTTGTGATAATATAGGTCTTCAATCTGTGTCAATCATTGCATGTAAGATACTCTTCATTACCCAATAATAAAACACTCACTAATAACACTAACACTACTATCACTAACACTACTGACACCAACACTACTAACACTGACATAAGTAAGAATGAAATTTCATTTGAAAGTAATATACATAACAACAATGTATAACGAATGATTATTTATTCGACATAACTTTGAATATGAAAATATTAATATTCATATTAAAGATGGGATTAATGTAAATGAGTTAATCTGTTTAAGCGTGAAAGGGTCCAACAAAATTAATATATTTTCTAGTGGATTGCATTTAAACATTGTATTTTTTTTTGTAAACATGGAGGAAAGAGACATTACGTACTGGAGTTACAATATTATTATGCTCGTTATGGTGATTTAAATTATTTTAAATACTTATAATTTTACTAAAATAATACACACATCCATATCTATATGTAGGCAACGTAGGAAATGAAGTTGCGGAAGAAAGTCTGAACATCATAGACGAACAGACTGTCTTAGTATGTCAGTATGTCCGTCAAAATGTCACGCCTCAATCGTTACACGAAATACACTATTACACAAACATACATTTATCATAAACAGCCTACACACGGTTCATTGCTGGGCCCAGATCTCTTCTCAATCAACCGGAGGGTGTGTGGAACATAATTTACCACGTTCCTCCTTAGATACAACTCATCATCACCAGCCCATTAACGTCCCCACTGCTGGAGCACGGGCCTTCCCTATGGATGGATAGGGAGATCGGGCCTTAAACCACCACGCGGGCCCAGTGCGGATTGGTGGTTATTAACGGCTGCTAATGCAGCCGGGACCAACGGCTTAACGTGCCTTCCAAAGCACGAAGGAGCTCGAGATGAAAACTTTTTTTTTGTGGTCACCCGTCCTATGATCAGCCTTTGCGAAAGTTGCTTAACTTCAACATTCGCAGACCGAGCGCGTTTACCGCTGCCCCACCGAGCTCCGAGCTCCGAGAAGCGAAAGCTTGTAGATACAACTATTACTAATTTATATTTAACTCCTATTACTTCGGGACTGAATTTTGAAACAGTTCCTTTCAACATTAGTTACAATATTCCAATGCTTCTCTAATAGCAGGAACGTCGCCAGCTCTATGATAGATATGCACTGAGCTTCAGGCAACGGCGCCCATGTTATCTATTAAATCTCAATCGAATACGCTCTTTATCATTAACACAACATAAATATTTATTTATCGATGTCTACTAACTCCCAAACTCAATTCAGAAGCGGGAAATGTTAAGGAGTCTTCACTCACACCATCGAGTAGCTGCGAAAAGTTATTAAAGTGAAATTTTAAAGCTCCAGGTCCATTATTCAAGTTGCAAAGCATTACGAGAATGTATGAGATTGATATAAGGTAACATAAAGTGACATTTTATTCGATTACCCTGTCATATTTTGTAATCATTAGTAACTTGGCTAAAGGCCTTGGAATTGAGTATAACCAAATTGCAAAGTCGTCATCAACATCGCTAGAAAAAAGTCAAAATTTACTTTAAATCTACACAATTTCTACATTACAGCTATTAGTGGAAGTAAGTATAAAATAAATCAAGTAAAATGATCAACTTTGATAGCAAAATATTAATATGTGTTGTATCTGTTATTATATAAAAGTTTAGTGTAAATAAGTGTACCTTTGTCTACATGATATAATGACATTTGCATGCCAACATTGTTATGGCGACACATGTATTGTACCTACCTCTAATACCCACTTGTCACCTTATTCACCATGTTTGACGCAAATAAAGTTTCTATTCTATTCTATTCTATAATAGTCGTTTGAAAGAAGAAATGTTTTCTCTCAAGCCTTCTATTCATTATGGATGACACGTTTAGTTATTACTGACTCTTAAATAAGGAAAATATAGTGCGTGCTTCAATGTTATTCTTACCTGTGAACTAGTTCTGTAATCTATGGTTGATTTATTTCACGTTAGCTTAGTTCTCTCTCTTCTTAGTAGTTTTATTCTTCAATCGAGCGGTGGGTGTATAAGCCTCTCAACGACAAATCAAGCACTAAATCCGACACCTCATTAAATATCGGAATATGTTAGTTGCCTGCGGCGAGGCCTGCCGAGCTAAAACAAACAACTCTATTAATTCCTCAAGAACCTTTTAAGGGCCATCCACGAAATTACACATACACCAATATCAATCATCTCACATGTCCAACCATAATCGATATAGATAGCTTTTCTAATATTTAAATCGAGACCTAACACGGTACGGATCGATTAAAAAGCGTGGAAACGTGAGAAGCAAAGCGCACATTCGTTTACATATTTCATTAAAGATAGTGTTCATTCGTTTCATCATAACAAAACTAATAAATTGCCTACTTTTTATAACATATTCAAACTACGTTATAATTTTAAATTCGCATTTATCTCTTGCTTTTATCGACCATCACGCATTCGAATTGCCTTCTAAATTGTTATCTCTTTTGTGGGACAAAATTATCGCGTTAGTAAATTGCAACAGTTTAAGCTGCCGCCACATAAAAATTGGTGATATTTTATGTTCTACTTAGCGCAAATCCGACATTGTTGAAACTTCAGAGTCGGTATCTTTACACACAAAGTGAAAATGAATAAAATAAGTTGCTAAACCGAGATAAAGCGTCATTAAGATACGTTGACTGTCGGATCAGATGTTACTTAAGCTTGACGCATCGACTTTCTATTACTACCTTTGTAAACGTAACTCCAAATTACGATTTAATATCTTAAAGCCACCATTTACTTTCCGCTTCGTCTGGAATTAGTTTTTTGTAGCAATAAAATATTTACATACAAAAGAGAGGTTACCGCCGAATGATATACGCATCATAAGAGCCCTAAAGGCATCTCGTCCACTCGATATCTGTTACGAACAAATCACTGTTTTATCGTTACTCCCATCGTAAAAAATATTGATATCAATATAAAAAAGTGGTTCAAAAACAATAGAATGGATGGATTGAAAGGATTCTCGCGTCAGATAACGAGTCGGTTAGAAAAAAATATATGTATTAATAATAGCTTTGTGGTGTCGGTTTGTGAACCGCCGGTCATCGGTCGTGTCATTATAAACCCTATGAGTACCGTGGTCAGGGACCCGACGTGCCTTATAAGGCTCGAAGTCTATGGAAATAGGTGACGATTATAATATACCGTCATCACCATGGCGCCACGAAAACACGATTAAATTGATACCCTCCGCTGACAATGAGGTGATAATGTAAGACAATCTCTCTTTCACTTTGTGAGACTTTTATTTTAGATGATATGACAGTTTTGTTAGGCTGGTAGATAAGATAAAACGATAGAATCCTTATTTTGTCATACAATGATTACTATAGCGACGAGTATTTTAATGCCTAAAAATCTTCAAATGATATATGCACTGGACACCTCAATGCGGATATAAAAGTCGAGGCAGACCGCGTCTAAGATGGTGTGACGACCTCAATGCTTATCGGAGGGATTGGCCGGAGATCGCGCAAAGTCGAGAGGAGTGCAAAAATCAAAGGGAGGCGTTTGCCCAGCAGTGGGATCAAATAGGCTATACAAATGTAGTTTCAACATAACATAAGCCTAGACTTTATTCCCAATTAGGCTTGTCCCAATGTTTAGTTTTAAATTAACCGAAAAAATATAAAACATCTTCCCTTTTGCTAATTTGACACAATTTATTAGTGACCTACAGATATTTTGTCGAATGTTAATGTTTCGTATAAGCGTTTGAGTTGTCAATAGGTACGACGATAAATTCACGAACCAACGACCCTAAAATTTGTAATATAATAACTAATTTGCTTGATTGGATTAAGACGTCAAAGCCTGCTCTCGATTTTACGGTCGGCAAAAAAGATTGAGTTACAGTAATGGATACCCTTTCGGACAATGCCACGCGTGCTCCGTTATGAGTCGAGAAACTAAATATTCTTCCAAACATTCCCACACAAAAAAGTAGTTTAAAAAAGTTAGATTATTTTGCCGACGCTACTGACCAAGGACATTCCAAACGTGTCATCGTAGTTTACAAAGGCACAAAAGGACAAAATGTTTTAATCGATATTGAGAACTGGGACAATCACGGCAATCGACAATTCGTATGCATCTTATTAAATTAATTTCGCAATTATTGTTGATATATCATTCATTAGCTCTCATTATATATTTAAAACAGCAATATTGTTGTCAATATCTTCATTAGTATAAACTCATCATATTTGTTTGTCTCCCTCTAATTACTTTGTTATCACGGAAAATAACAACACCGTAAAATCTACCTACTAAAAATTAGCTGAAGGTTACAAATTCCAAGATGTCCTTAGAAATGATTTTGTACGATCTAATCTGAACCGGCGTGCGTGTATGAAGCGATTGATGAATGTGGAGGTAGCAGGAGAAGTTTGTCAGGATCGAAGCAAATGGAATTCTATAGTCTCTGCTTACTCCGGTGGGAAATAGGCCCGATACCGACCACGCCGGCGTGGTCGACGATTTCTCTCATTCAGCGCTTATCGCTATCGACCCACTACGGTCGATTAATTCTTTCAAATATTTTTCCTCTCAGACGACGCCCTGATCCGAGGTTGGCGCCCAACTGGGCACCCTCAGGCTGTTGTCTTAAACGTTGTACCGGGTGAGAGCCTACAGCGCTCCCCATTTGTCCGGCCAAGTAGTTAATGCCATCTGCGGCAAATCTACAATAAGTCAAAAAAAAAGTGGGAATAGGCGTGAGTTTATGTATGTACGAATTCCACCCACCTACTAACCTACCGATCGTTTTCACGCAATCTATAATCAACTTCATGTGTAAATAAGTACACACGAAGCCAATTTCGGACGCTGCACAACGCATTTTAACCAATATTTTGAAACTGCAGGCTTTATGGAAAGTCAATCAACTCTTATATTCCGGTCAACGACACTGTAAAAAGGAAAGAAGCTCGCTTTGAGGTGTTGCGATTTAGTTAGAAGAACATGCTAAAGTTAAATATTAAATAAAAACTATTCCTTACTTTAGCAAGGAAACTAAAATATAGCTTTCGGCAAGTCGTCCAAAGAACGTTATCGCAAAACCAGAGGCTTATCAGCGTTTCCCTTGTTTTGCGGCACCCATAAATTGTTTAAATATACCATAATTCTTTGCTCCTAAGATCAAGTCGCGATAAATGTTTATTAGAACACGGGTGGTAGAAACTCGTGCGATATCCAAACCGAAAACAGGTGAAGAACAAAAAACTGCCGATTTTTTTTCACCTGCAAATCTTAAAAAGCGACCCGATCTTCAAGCTTGTTTAGTCTTATCTCAGTTTGTTTAGTCAATAATAAGGGATCGCAGGTTGTTAACAAGATTCTAACATGTTCGCTTACTTTTTAACGTCCGTTTAGTGGCAGGCAAATACAAAATTTTCTCTTCAAAAAAATATTAATTACACACTTGGCAAAGTTGCATTACTTTTAATAAATGCAGCACGAGACAGGCTTGTCTTTAGCCTTCCCTTTACCGCCCACTCTTTTAGCATGATCACTGTATTAAGCCGCGGTCAGATATTGTTGTTATTTGCATAAGGGATTGGTGGTTGAGGCGCGGCGTGTGTGGCATGCTTCCGAGTCTGATATGTCAGTATTCGAGCAAATTGAGGTTTCAGGAACACTCGTTAAAGGAGTAAGTACAGGTGCCAGCACAGCCGCGCATTGCTATGCGTAAACACGAAGTGCTTACAGTCGGAATCCATCATTTTAATTGTCGGATTTCGTGCTTCATGAAGTAGTGGTTCATTCTTGCTCACAACGGTACGCGTGCAGCTGGAGGGTAGGTAATACGCAGTAGTTTATAAACGTCTTATTTTATCGTTTGCATTTCTTCAAAAAAATGTGCGTGCGATATTTTTTGTGCCAGTCGCTTTCTCGGCGTCGTAATTGGACCCGGCATTACAACGTCTATGTATATTCAAGGAGACATTTGTGAAACGGCGAATAAATGACGTAATAAAGATGCGAATGAATTACGATATCGATATCCAGTTTACTAAATTAACGATGCAGATCGACGCATCTCTGAGATATTTATGAGACGAATTTGTCTCCGGCTTGCTCGGTGTCTCATTACAGTTGCCGACAAAGCGGCCAGCAGCATTTATCACGCGAACAGTTGCAAATAGCGAAATTCCTTATAAGTAACAATTACAAACTGTGATTTCTTCGGTCGCTAATTAGATATAGCATGGGTTTAAAAAATGCCGCAGTGGGGACTTTGTAGGCTGTCGCGGCGATAAATCAGACGTGGAAAAAAGTTGAGCATTCGACAGCGTAAACGTTGTCATTGCTATGGTCAAGGTATTCCAACCAAAGGTTGTTGGCTTATTGTGTAATAACTCAGAAATACTTTTTATTAATTGTAAACTCTTGAATCATTCAGCACAGACTGCATGAACAATAGAAGCACATTCAACTACAATCATTAAAATAATTAGCATCATACAGTGCCAATAAGGTCCAGGAGTCTGTTCTTATAGCCACGTGCGTACGGTAGCTTTCACACGTGTATGAATTCGGGTGCGATGACTGAGTGCACCGCGCATGCGCTTTCATCACTCGTTGAGATGCACAGCGCAAGCGCCGCGAACACTGTACCCGGCTCGTGCGCTTCCTACCTCTTATTATAGTGATGGGCTTCAGCAATTTCCTTTTATTATAAGCCAATATAATATTCAATGCAATTATCTTGTTATGCGTGGACTGACATTTACTTGTAATTTCCAATTTACATCTCCTGAATATTCAGATTATAATGCGCGTTTATAATATCTACACGTGAATTAGAGTGTACTCTGTAATCACACCTGCGTGTTGGCCTATGAGTGGCCGGTTAGAACACCACTCTTCTATTTATCGTGTGGGTTGTGAGGTGAATTACCAACCTCATCAAACCTCGTTGCCCAAAAGCCCCCGACATGGCTTATGTAACGACTACTTACTTACATCAGTAAGCAGTAACCGGGACCAACGGCTTAACGTGCCTTCCGAAGCATGGATCATCTTACTTTTGGACAATCAGGTGATCAGCCTGTAATGTCCTAACCAAACTAGGGGTCACAAAGTGATTTTTGTGATATGTCCCCACCGGGATTAGAACCCGGGACCTCCGGATCGTGAGCCCAACGCTCAACCACTGGACCACGGAGGCCGTATCCAGCGGCTTCCCAGCAGCACAGCAGCAGCGGTTTCCAGCATTGGGCGTCGTACGGCTGATAATGATGATGATGATGATGACAACACTGCGTGCCAGAGCAGGACTGAATTCATTAATCATCGATACAACTTATAGAACATCTTTTAATATAGATGTATTATTTATGGAAACTGGAGCATGAATACATTTCCACTCCATAATGAATTCACCTTTTTTATTTAACTTCTAGACTAGTAGTAGTACCTAACTTTTTTTATACATTTATTCAACGTAATTATCATGGATAAACTTGTTGAAGGTCCATCTAACATTTTTGAATTTACATCATTTCGCAAGGTGTTATGGTTGAGGAGAAGAAATTACAAGAAACTGCTACAGCAACACGATATCTTTTAAATCAATGAGGGTATACATTACAAGTTATTTAATAACTAGAGGAACACGTTCAATACCAAACATTTTTATCATATAGGTAATCATTAATCTTATAATAAGCTTTTTTACATAAAGTAAGCTTTACATGAGCTTTAAATTTATTTTCTGACAAATTTAAAATATTATCTGGTATTTTATTGTAAAAACGTATACATAACCCCAACTGTTACCAATAAGCATACTTCATCATCACCAGCCCATTAACGTCCCCACTGCTGAGGGACGGGCCTTCCCTATGGATGGATAGGGAGATCGGGCCTTAAACCACCACGCGGGCCCAGTGCGGATTGGTGGTTATTAACGACTGCTAATGCAGCCGGGACCAACGGCTTAACGTGCCTTCCGAAGCACGGAGGAGCTCAAGATGAAAACTTTTATTTTTTTGTGGTCTCCCATCCTATGACCGGCCTTTGCGAAAGTTGCATAACTTCTACAATCGAAGACCGAGCGCGTTTACCGCTGCGCCACCGAGCTCCTCATACTCAACTTAACTTAAGCATACTTAACTGTATGTAATCATTTATTTTACATCAAAATAAGTCAAGATCAAATTATGCAAATTCCGTAATATTTATTCGTCGCTTAAATGCATGAGGAATGCACTTTCATGTGGAATCGATAAACTTGCTCATAAAGTTCTCTTCCTTACAGGTTTAGGTGCAAAGCAATTGGCTGGTTGATTAAGACTTCGATCGGTTCGGGTCGTTTTGAGGGCTCCCCCGGGCGGCGCGTGCGCCGACCACCCGTCTTTGTTTATTTGCGACAACGGGACCTTGTCATTATTGCATTTTAGGGTCCACAAGCCAGGCAACCGCAGAGGGCAACGACCGGAACGAATCAGCTGATTAGTCCCATTTGTACCTAATTGAAAATGACGCTGTGATATTGTCTTGAGCTAAGAATTTGAAATCACAAATATAATGGCCCCGATTCCTGCAGACACATCCTAATGTTATTTTAAGTTATACCTGTCATTTTCTTATTTGCCGAAAAGGAAAGGGGTGGATGATTGAAAACTGATAATTTTAAAATGAATGAGTAACTCGGGCGAATAAAATAGGCATCGCTCTTTTAGAATTCGCTCATATGCAACCCGTTTGACGTGTGTCAACTTAATTCTATCGGGTTATTGGCCAATATAAAATTTCGAATAGGTTATAAATTTCTTCCTAAAATTGACGTGTGTTCCATAAATTTTATGCCTGTCGATTACCCGTCCCTTTCTTGTTCAGCGGATAAGAAAATGACAGGTATAACTGTAAATAAAATTAGATGGTGTGCACTGAAATCAGCACAATTATCATTCAAAACTAAATAACATGTCGTGTCAATTATTATAAAGGAATATAAACCTTGCATTGACGTAGGTTCATGGTCTTCTCTTGAATGACTCAGTAACATATTTTAGAACCCCGAACGACAATGGGTCGGGACAAACTATTACCTCCTATAAGGTATGGACACATGTAAGCGTACCCAACAGTATATCGAGACCACTTAATGTGGATTCCCAAAGGAGCGACCAGTAAATAAGCCTGTTTTACGAGCGGCGTGCTGTAGAGGCGGTATTCCATTGTGGCAGGCTTCGACAAGCGCACTTTATTGGCTAATTTTATTCAATTAAATTGTTCTCGTTGCGCGCCGACACCGCGCCGGGTTCATTTTAGCGCCTCGGAAATTATTGTAATAGATAACATAATACACGGCATGCGGCCGCGGGATGTGATTTACAAGCTGCGTCAGCGTTTACGTTCGGTGCGCGCGCGCCGGCGAATTTATAGTAATGAGTTGCGACTGCCGACGTCCACCGTTCCTGATGCTATAAACGTACAATTTGATGAGGGATTTTCCAGGCTACGTTCCCAAAAAAAAATAAGTAGGTGGCGCTGTATGTATTTGCTTTCGTTTAACCTTCAAGTTTCATGGATAACAGGCATATGTGTATGTGTAATTTTTTTTTTTGTATAAATGATGACCCTTGTTATTACACCCATTATTATTTTGCGCAAAATAAAGAAAAACAATATAAGTAGGTAGCAACATAATTGTATATGTATCAAGCAACAATTATTTTCATGCCTCTGCCATTAGATTATATTTTTACCCACGACGGAACGGAGCAGGTATATGCGTTTAGGGTGAGAGATGTTTGTGTGTGCGTTTGTGCAAAGTAATATTACCACCTATCTTTTAAAGTAATGATCCGATTTTGAGGCGGTTTTCAATAACGGGATTGTGTTTGATGAGTTCATGTTCTTAGACAGGTGTCATGGCTGTAACTTACTAGGGGGCGCCACAATATTAGTGCAAAACAATGTTGCAATAAGATATACTTAAATGTAGCGATAATAATTTTACCATAAGTCATAACCGAGGAATATCCGTCGGGGGCTGCCATTAACCCAGCTAAAGTTTTTCTAGTGACGTGAATACAATTATTGAAGAATTGTAGATGTTTAACGACGACATAAAATACACTTATGAGTATGATTAAATTTTTGTTGATATTTCATATACAAAAGGCAGCCCCCGACGGATATTCTTCGGTTATGTATTATGGTAAAATTATTATCGCTACATTTAAGTATATCTTCGAGAAACAGACACGTTAGGAAAAAACTGTAAACATCCATATTCATTGTTTAGGTACTTAAGTATATCTATTACTGATGTCTCGAGATACCAACTCTTTTTTAGAAAGTATTTTTAAGTCTAATATAATATTTCGTTACATAATAATTGGGTTAAGTCGGGGGTTTTGAGTTATTTTATTCTTTTTCGATGAGATTTTTACCGTCGTGGGTTTTTTCAAAATTTTTAATTTTGCTTAATTTTTTGAATAATTATATACTCCGAACAATGAGAAAATGGGTTATTATCACGCTAATTCTGAACACCGCTATCTTTTTTTTAGCATATAGCCTAGAAAGTTCCTCATAAGGAGGTACATCCATCGCAAGATGACTAAGTACCCTTCACCGAGAGTACTATTAGAACAACTTGATGTTAGTGAAAACTGCACTTTAGATAAATAAACAACTCATTGGTACAAGTCCGGTACTTACCAGGATTCGAACTGCCGCTCGCCGATTGAGGAGCA
The DNA here is from genome assembly GCF_024362695.1 of Pectinophora gossypiella. Classification (NCBI taxonomy): domain Eukaryota; kingdom Metazoa; phylum Arthropoda; class Insecta; order Lepidoptera; family Gelechiidae; genus Pectinophora; species Pectinophora gossypiella. Next base: position 12,724,565 of record NC_065407.1, read on the forward strand.
AGCCGATGTACCACAGGACCACAGAAACAGATGATGCAATAAACAAACCATTTTAATTTGTCTGCGGTATCATATCGGGGGCCGCCTCCGACCGGGAACTTAATGCAAAGGGTTGGAAATGAAGATAATATGTTAATTTCGTACAATAACACAAAGCGGGTGGCTTCCAAACGGTGAGCAGTCCGTCAACCACATGCTGGGTATCCACTAAGACGTTTCATCACAACATTGTCCAGGGGACAAAACTATTATATCCCTCGTTGTAAAAAAAACGAATTTCATAAAGAGTTCACGTCATGCTGACATCGCGTTTTACAAATCGCTTATAATAGAATTTTATACGAGCGGAGATGCGTATGCGTTCATGATAAAATCGTGCGGTTATGAATGTTGACAACACAACAAATGGTTTAGAAGGGTTGTTTCTTTGAATCAATGGCAATTAATCGGCATGATACTATGAATTGCTGGACTTTTATTGTGGTTCTTCTCAACAATAATTAATTGATATTATTTGCATTTTTATAAAAAGCTGCGTTCACATTCTTTCTGTACAGAATGTTATATTTCGAACAACATTCTACACTCTTGACAAAAGCCTGTCTGTTGGTTAGCTAATATTTCATTGATACTCTGGTAGCAGACTGCATGAAACACTTTTTTTGCCTAAAACAAAAAACAGCATAATGTCGTAGCGCCACCGTTTAAAATCGCATCCTCATAAAACACAGGTCCGAAACATCCGCAGTTATAAATACAAGGATACCGCGCCTATAAATCTGTTTAAAAACAAAACAAAATTATATTTAATAGGCTCGTGAGAACTGTCGCCACCACCCACTGAGGGTGGTTCGTTAAATATTTTAATTGCCGCTAAAAAGGTCCCAAAATTTTATTTGTCGTAAATCAAAGGCGACGGTAGTCGCTACCAAGACATTTTTTTTTTTTCAATTATTCTTGTCGAGGAAGACGTCTGACGGACTGGCGATAAATAAAACCTAATAAGGTCTACACCTACACTATATCGCCGTCCCCGGAGAATAAAAGTATAAGTGCAAAAAGTCAACTTTTCAGGAAAAATAAAAAACTGAAATATCGTCATAACTTTGTAACAAATAAACTATGTGAAACATCAAAGATTGAATTAAATAGCTAATTTTTTACACTAACGCTTATTTATTATTAATTTGCTATTAAGTTTACAGTTTGGGAGATAATGTATTATTTTTACTTTAGCAAAAGAACAAATAATGAAAATTTTTTTAATAGTCACTTGTCATTTTATTCTTGTAAATTTTATTATGCAATATAAAAAAAAGGAATCAATATCATTTTATTCGTTGGAAATAATAGAGTGAAAGCTTGACGATTATAGACAGTAGTATTTTTTTTCTGGTTATTTGAATTATTGTTGAGGTTGGCAAAGTCAAATATAACTTTGTTCTAGTACTTAAAATAAAACAAAATTTTGTTAATGTTATATAAGTACATTAATTAGGAAATATTATTTTCATGAGATTAACTTTTTTTGATACAGAATAATTAATTTAATAAAATTTAAAACAGTAAAGTGCAATTTTGATAAACTAGCATTTCACCTACTTTTGCAATAATATTTAATTTATAAATAAGGGAAGGCAATATTCAGTATAATTTATTATGTTATAATTAAAACTTGATTCTATGTTTTATCCATCAAAAAAACTAATAGAAAATATTGCTCAAAGTGCCATACGTTGAAACATAGGACTGCCTACAGCCCTGAGCAGATGTATGGAATCATCATAAATGCAATGAAGTAAAAGAAATGAATCAGTCTGATTTTTACAATATTAAAGAACTGGTAACACATACAGGAAGTAACTGGACAAAAGACGAAAGTGGACAAAAATACAATCGTCAAAAAATATGGAGGTTTGCACTTGTCATACTCACCTAAATGGCTTATATTTTTAATATGATTTTGACAATGACATTTATTTACTTATATTTTTAATATGACATTTATAATGATTGCATACATCCATCAGCTGCTCAGGGGACAGTCCTGTATTTCAACGTATGGCAATTTAAGCAATTATTTCTATTAGTTTTGATATTTGGATGATACTCGTATATTTTTAATGGATGAAACACATAATCAAGTTTTAATTAAAACATAATTACTAAATGTTGTCTTTTTAATTTTAAAATTAAATATAATTGCAACAGTAGGCTAGCTTACGGCCTTTTTTCGATTTGCGGTCACCCGTAGCCAATTTGTGGCCGTATGTAGGTAAGAATTAATCAATACGCATTACTGCCTTTTTCCGGCTGTATTTACGTATTACAGCTATAGCTGCACAGTTATAGACGTAAATTGCTTTTTCCACTACACTCCAGAGTTACATAAAGCTGTCTAGAATAATGGTCACAAACTTGGAAACTACTTCGATGGATATGAAGTTTATTTGAGAACTCAATCTGGGCTACTATCACATCAATATTGACAGACTACTGATGTTCTTCAAGAGGCAGTTGCAAACCACATTTTCAACTGACGCTACCTCCTTGCACAAATTACCTACTACGTATACATCCTGAAACACAACTACAGCTGTAGACGTCTTCTAAACCTCGTGGACAGGGTCCGTGGACAGGGTCATAGGTCAAAATCTGTCTATTCTGTGAACTCTAGTGTATACTGACCTACATTAGATAATTTAAGACTGTATCTATTACTAGTACAGCAATGATGTTGAGATCGCCAGACCTTTCAGCTAGCTCCGATACAGGAGAATTAACTCAGTAACCATATCCTCATGGGCCACTTTTTTCTGGAGTTTTTCTAACGTAATCGGGTGCTATATGTCAGACGATGGAATATTTTATCGTATCATCTGACGCCCGTTCTTCATGCAATGCGGAAGGTACCAGTGCCGAGACACCAAAGCAATTCGCACCTGCAAAACGCTGACAAGTTTTCCAAGAGGTCGACGTGCAGGGCTCGTTTTAACTATTCATTAACAATCGGAATAGAAATTTGGTAAAGTACTCTTCTGGTAGTACATTTTGGTTACCATCCGGTGAAAGTGAACATCTGGTCAATCTCATCACAAGAAAAATGTTTCTGGTGGTATTCCGGCATTTGTCCCCTATAACCGTGTGTCTGAGTTATATCGTTCCATGGCTGATGCGCCTCTGTTGTCTATATGAGAGGACAGTACGTGTCACAAAATCTTGAAAGGTTGTCAAGTTGCAGCCTGTTCCCGAAAAAGAGGCAAATGACGAATCAAATCCTCCATCTACTGGCGATCTTCTTGTACGTGTAACGCCCCCGATTTCAGTGACTGTTCTCTCCTTTTTCATAATATATTAAAGATCTGTTGTTGACGCCTGATATCTATGGCTATGCAGACGATATAACAGTAACAGATAAATACTTGTTCAGTGCACGAGAAAACACCACAGATGTCTGTGCTTTCAGAATGTTCTTTTATATCGTGTGAATCTAACCACATAGTTTGAGTGGCCGCAAACTAATTTCATAGGGCTAGATTGCGGCCATGTAAATCTTATACATTTCTTAGGTAAACAACATTTTAAAACATTTAAGCATAACAGCGACCGTAAACTAATCGAAATGCAGCTCACGCGCAATAGTATTAAAATAATAATCGTAACCTAACTTAACTTATCACATAAACCAGAAGGCAAGGTACGTCAGTCACCTGCCACTCAGCCGTAAACCTGTAAAACCTATATACCGTTTAGTATTCGGCCTTTCTGATTTATACGTATATGTATTTTTGATATTTTTAACCAAATAGATTACCAAATAGACACGTATTTACTTAATTTTTTGTAACATTGCGAGATTTTGCATAAGGTTCGTATGGGTGACGAATTTAACAAAAGTTTGTCGCCGTATGGTTGATATTATCCTGCCAATTAAATAGCCTTCAATTGTAGTAAGTAAGTAAATAGTACTATTCTACTCATCCAAAATCGTAATTTCGTGTGTAAGAGTGTGATAGAACGCCTAAAATTTAAGTTTTTCTTCGTCACATCCTTCAAAAGGCCGCAAATCGGAGAGGGGCCGCCAACCGGTGCACTGGCCCTACTAAAAAATAAAACAAACAAAATTGACCTGGACGAGGATGAGCAAATGAGCGATATCGTTGCGTTACTTCCTATTCCAAACATTTTATTATGTAATAGGATAAGACAATACTAATAATCCTGATTAACGCATGATTTGAGACGATTAAACATTGCTTGAAATCAAGTTCGTGTTACCTTTGACTCCGATAACGTATTGTTATGGTGGAAGGTTACTTTATTTTATTTTGCTTATCATTCATTAGTAAATCGAATGTTCTAATAAGACTAAATAATATTGGTGTTTAAAGAATGAATGTATCAATGTGCTAAGAAGATATTGTTTAAATTTTATTATTATTTGGTTACAAGAATTACAAAATATCTTAAAAATGATTGAAACGAATTTCACCAATAGACATTATCAAAGTAATGTGTGAAGTAAATTTTATTAAAGGAAATTAGTGAATGTAGTTGCTTTCTGGTTTAACAGAATAAAATGACAAGTGCACTTAGCTATTTGAGTAACTGGATAAATCTAAGGGAACAATAATACACGTGCTATAACCAAATTAAGGTAAACTGAAAGTTTTTTCTAATGTGTTCATATTATAATCTTCTGGTTAATGCTGTAATTTAAAATTAAAAAGAATAAAATAACAATCTTCAGTATCTCCGTAAATAATCACTAGAAAAATCTGGAAAAAATTGACAAGGTGTATTTCAACTCACAGAAACAGAATATCAAAAAACATTAAAAAAGACGATATATGCGTTTGTCATTTTATTCTCCGGGGACGGCGATATCATTTTATTCATATACTTAAGTGTTTCTATTCTACGTTCATTTAGGTACTATTGAAAATATATAAGTATATTTGGATGATTGTTACAATAAACCGGGTAACTTTCCGGTAAACACACACACATAAAAATAGGAAGACTAATCTTATAACTACTACTATACAGAGGTTTCTCTTATATGGTTTTTTATTTCTTGTGGTTTTATAGAATAAAAATTATCTATCGTCTTCTATCGTGCGGGTTGTGAAGTGGATTACCAACCCCATCAACGCTGGTGTCAGGGTTATTTATTATTGAGCCGCCAAAGGCCCCTGACATGACTCATGTAACTACCACGTACTTACATCAGTAAGTAGTAACCGGAACTAACAGCTTAACGTGCCTTCCGAAGCACGGATCATCTTACTTTTGGACAATCAGGTGATCAGCCTGTAATGTCCTAACTAAACTGGATCACAAAGTGATTTTTGTGATTTATTCCCACCGGGATTCGAACCGGGGATCTCCGGATCGTGAGCACTACGCTCAACCACTGAATCAGGCCGTTAAAAAATAGTCGATGTTTTTTATCGATTTATAACAACATCAGCAGTGGATCGCGTAAGCGAATCCAACAGATATCGATTAGGATCGCTGCCCACGCACCGTCAGCCCGATTAGCCTTCTCGGGTTCCCTACAACTTGATATATTCACCACAATGCTTCTGTTGATGAACAGATAAATCGTACGCCGCCTATAAAAATAAAAAAAAAAACAACTATAAACGGCTATTATATATCCAAAATAGTTCTTACCATATCCATCATAACTGATTGATATAACTTGATGTAAGCTGCGCACAGAACAGCTATTTTTTGAAATCCAAATGTACTTTAGTAGCTATAGATTATACTATGGATTTCCAAATCAGCGAAACTGTCAACTTTGTATAGAATTTACTTTGTACAGGTTCACTTTTACACGAAACGTCTATTAAGTAATTGCAATTGTTCCTGTACACGGTTCTATAATTATAGCCTCTTTAAATAATTATAAATATATAACACCTAACATGACATGATGGCGCGACGACTTGGATGCTTTCCTGGAAGGCTGGCCGGAGGAAGCACTGGAGAGAGAGTCCTGGAAGAAATGGAGGGAGGCCTTTGCCCAGCAGTGGGACACTTTAGGCTAGATAAGATATGATAAGAACACCTAACATAGCATAGGTAAGCTCACGACTATATTGGGATACATCCATACATTGCAAGATGAACTATTTACCCACATCTCACCGAGCTTTCTGTTAAATTAAATATATTTATTTACCAAAAAACTCAAACATACATACATTCCGTATTCCGTGCTTCGGAGGGCATGTTAAGCCGTTGGTCCCGGCTATTAGCCGTAAAAACACCTCCACCAACCTGTAGTAGAGCAGCGTGGTGGAGTATGCTCCATACCCCCTCCAGTTGATTGAGGGAAGGCGTGTGCCCAGCAGTTGGACGTATATGGGCTGTTTATGTATGTTTGTATGTATGTATACATTACTGGCAGACCCCGCACTAAAGACACCCTGTATAGCGGAGATCCTGTACATTTGTTATTAGCAAATACTTTTAACACACAGAATATATATAAATATATATACGTAGTAATACTTATGTTTTTATTTACTTAGGTACAAGAATGTTATAATATAGCTATTCAATTAAGAATTAATTTAATTTATTTATTTGCTTATAAAGGGTATATTATTAGCAAAATGATACACAAGATGATGATGATGTTACAAGTAAAAATAAAATTAGCCAGATACTTATCAACAATAACATCAATAATTATTATATACAACAGGAGTTTCAGAATCACATTTTATCGACCACCCAAAAATCTGCAACTGAATCAGTCCACCAAAACTACCATTTACCTCTAACCACATTTTAAGGATATGATAATAATCATACTTGCTTGAAAATAAGTTATAATTTTTTCGATCATCATTTAGATTTAGGCTTCCATAATTGTGTGCCATCAGGTCGGAAGCTCTTCCTTGAGTCATTTGACATCCATCACTCATTCGCAACGAGACATCATTCTAAAATAGTCAATAAACGAGTATGTTTGTTTTTCTACAGGAAACCTACTTTGTAAAAAGATGGGTAAAAAATAAAGTCATGAGAGAGCACCGTGCCCACGACATGCGGGTTCCGTATACGACGGGTTTTTATTTTTATTTAGAAGCTACATAGAGAAGACTATGTAGCAAGACTTAACTTTGTTTCAAAGTATTTATTTTTCTGTGTTGGTGTGTATTTGGCTATCTAGAAGTGAAAAGCTATTGATTTAATATAATTATCAGGGGGGTTAAAATGACCACATCGAAGCAATTCATCTAAGAAAGCAATATAGCAATTTGACATTTGCGCATATAAAAGTTAGTGCGCAATGCAAACAAGTGTCAAATAGTAATATTTCTTTCTTAGATGAATTGCTTCGAAGTGGCCAATTTAACGCCCCAGAATACACAGTAAAAAAAAGAAAGTAAGAAAGAAAAAGAGAGAGAGTAGAGAGAAAGAGAGAGAGGCCTGATCAAAATTACTCTAAACCGACTTTGGTGAGAGTGAGTCACGAGCCATGGTCTCTGCCTACCCCAACGGGAAATAGGCGTGATTTTATGTATGTACGTATGTATAACATAGTATGTAAAAGTACGTAAAAAATATCGAACGATAAAAGCTTTGCCAGTTTTGGTGACGTAACTAGGCAAAAAAAAGGTAAGAAACTGTTTATCCCAAAATCGTAAGCATAGGTACTTATGTTTCGTCCCTTTTCTGATTAAAAATAATCTACACCTCGTGTGTATAAAATATTTGCGCATTCAATTGTTTTCACGCCAGCAGCACGAGTAGTCGCAAAATATCAGTCATTAATGGATTTCTTATTCGACGGTCCCCTGAATAAATTGGTAAAAAAAAAATAAAAAGGAGCCGTGTGGGTGGCGCGGCCGACGACAGTTTAAGTAGTGTAACTCGATACGAGTCCAGTAGTTTGTTTTTCTTAAACACTCCAAATTGTCGGAAGCCAATGAGATGATGATATTATTTTGCCGACGACCCTTCATAGAGCGTTTATGAGCATTTCAGCAGCCTTGATGTTTACGGAAGCGGCTTCTTATGGACACTTAACGGATTTTTTTTAAACATCCATTATAACATATAAAGAAACAGCCTTTAATAAAAGGTAACAAAAATTCTTATAAGTTTATGATTTAGGTAAGTACTACCTATATCAAAAGAAGTTATTATTAACATTATTACATTGGCAAATCAGTTCAGATTCTCTTCTATCGGAATGTTTTTTTTTTTTATATAAGTAGTATATATATAGATAGCTATGCCCAAAACTTGGTAAGCATTACATAAATCACGTACAGAATAAGAACTAACGTAAACAAATTCAGGGAATAACAATTAAATTCGGAATCACATTAATCCAGAGTCGGCGCACACAATAGCATTAATCGCAGAGATTTTTTCCCGAGATCAATAAAATGATCGAGGGTTCCGTTCTCTGTGTGTGTGTAGGCGCTGGGAAGAGGTCACGTGGCAAAACGCTCGCAACCCCTATTCTTATCACCCATCCCTTTCCCTCTCACAAACAAACCCCGAAAGCAGAAAGAGAAAAAATACACTGGTGTGGGTAAAAGCGGCGCGGGCGCAAACATCTGCCGTGCACTGATATTTTTTGGTCGGTTACGTTTAACTGGAATAATAATACGACGAAGGTTTTAATCAAAGTTGCAATTATACGCCGAAAATTGTTTTTGAAGTAATACAGCTCTTTCCTTTTTGATCGAACTGGAAGAGCGGAAGTTAAAGTTGCTACGTGTATGATCTGGAAAACAAGACTACGACAGTCGACGATCTTGAGTGCTTGATGTTACAGAATGCTTACATTACAACGAAGACGAACTTCATTTTGAGGGTGCAGGCTTTCTGATATCACTGGTGCAGCTACTTTATAGCTACAACGCTAATTTATAGCTTTTATGGTGCACTAGCTTTTGCCTGCGGCTCCGCTCGCGTTAAATTCGGGGTAACACGGTTCCCCTTTCCTAATGTACCAATTTTTAGCTTCCTACCTTGACAACTGTGAAAAGTCCCGTATAAAATTTCACTCCCTCTTTGAAGGAATTGGGGCAGATATCCAAAAATAAATGATGCACGATTTTATTGTTAGTCACAGTTAGTCTGCGTACCGATTTTTAGCTTTCTACCTTGAAAATTGCGGGTTGGCTCCACACAAACTTCCACCCCCCATTTTAGTAAAGTGGGGGGAGGGGTTAGAAAGAGACAAAAAGTAGCCTATGACACTCTCTATCCCTTCAACTATCTCCACTTAAAAATCACGTCAATTCGTCGCTCCGTTTTGCCGTGAAAGACGGACAAACTAACAGATACACACACTTTCCTATTTATAATAATATTAAGTTTGGAAGAGCATTCTGATCTTCTTGAGGAAGGACTTCTGGCCGAAGGGCGTCGTTACTTCTGGAATAGACAGGCGACGTTTCCTGCCAAAGCAGCACAAGTATTGCCAGCAGTATAAATTAATGTCGTTTCCATATCTCGGGACAATGGAGTCCCGGACTTTTGGAAGGCGTGCGTGGGGCCGAAACGTAGAGGCCCCTTAAGACAATTTAATCTAAATGTTGCGATTTTATGTATTATTAGATTAACCTAAGGCTCAGACTTCCAGACACAATAGTTAAACAATGGGGTTTGGATTATAAAGGACCTTCGGTCTTACGATTTTGAGGTACATATTGCATGAGCCACTTTACCTGATTTAAATAAATAAAAGCCTCTAAATAACACTTGGGAATTTTGAAATTTGTTGTGTCTGGCACAAAATTTACACTTCGCCAAATCGTGTGACTCAATTCTTTATTCCTCAGCTCTGCTCAGCATGTAACGGTTTCGCTATTGAAAACGAGAAACGAAATAATTAAACTCAACAGCTACAAGGACCTGATCTTGCACCTTTGCAAACATACTCTTACAGCCCAAAATATTGTATGCATAATGAAACCTAAGCAATTTTGATGGGAAGCGAAGGGTAAAGCATTTTGAATGTCAGCAAAATTTAAGTTTGCAGTTCAATAAGATGTTGGTAAGGAATTCATTGAAAATGAATGCACCTCGTATGGAGTTCCTACAGGGGGCAAGTTTGTGAACCGTCTGCTGAGGAACAAAGATTGAAAAGGTATTATGCCTGGACCAGAATCTGAATGAAAGCGCATTTAGGATATTTTATTTTGCTCCACCTGAATCGGTTACTACGCCAACGAGTTTGGTTCTTTAAAGGGTCGCTAAAGATGAATGAAATTAAATGAAAATCAAATTGCAATTTATTGCCGTTCTCCTGGAAACCAAAATAGTAGGTAAGTAATTTGATGAGGTGGCCGAAACAGTTTACTATTTTGCAAACTTCTCACGTACCTATAGGTATACGTAGGTACGTATACACTATATGTACACTATGCGTATACGTACATTCAACTACCTCTATAACGTCTTCAACTGAATTAGAGGTGGTGGACTCGCTGAAGAGCATAACACTATGTACCTCATACCTTAGGTATTTGTTTCGCGATTAAGTAAAATACTTGAATTCAAATTCAAAAATATCTTTATTCAGTAGGTAACATAGTTACACTTTGAATCGTCAATTTTTACATAACGAACGTCGCATCCGCCTAAAACTACTGCAGCTTCTCACAACCTGTATAGCCGGGGAAAAGAAGCTGCAAGAAAAACCTCGGCACAGGGCCCTAGACGTTCTTTAAAAAAAATAAACATAAAATATTTTTATACAATTGAACAATAACTGTATAATTAAAACACATAATAACGGGTTCTTACCGCGTTTAAATGGGGATATGAGACTCCCGATATTTCGACACTGTTGCAAGTGCCATGATCACGGGATGACTGACCCGTTATTATGTGTTTTAATTATGATAATAACCGCGTAAACTTAAAACAATGAATAAATGTATATCTACGAAATGATCTAATGTAAGAAATAACCAAGATTGCAAATACTAATAACTCTCGTTTGCAATACACAATAAAACTCCTGTCATAATCTTGAAGCTCCGGAAGTAATGCTTTTATGTGTCCCCCTACAATACAAGCTCGTCTAGCGTCTAGATCCGATGCAACAGCCATTGTGTGTGACCTTAGTTTATTTCATTTTCAAGTTGAAGGTTCCCTTTTATCCCAGTTCTAATAAGAAATAATGCTTCGTCTGGCACGGGGAAACCCTGAATAGCAGTCTAGCTATTTCAAGGCGACCTGTATAGAGGATATTGAGATAGGTTATAGCATTTGAAGGTAACTCGGTCGCCTATTCAACACAGCTGTTTGATATGAATGCGCAGGTAGTGAAGCGTGTGTCTGGTATTTGAATGACACGTTTTTGCAGTTATTAGAAGTGTAATGGATCTTATTAAGTTCTTAGCGGAAATTTACAGTCTTAGGTATAAGTATTAAAAGTCTCTGCAAGTTTTATCTACCGTGATAGACGGCACGTAAGACTATGTACATTAGATATGGGGGTAAGATACCTTTTCGATTCGCCCGGGTTATTCATTCATTTACTCATTCTTCCTAAAATTAAGAGCTGTCAATCATCAGTCCCTTTCCTTTTCGGCAGATAAGAAAATGACAGGTATAACTTAAAGTAAAATAAGAAGGTGTCTGCAGGAATCAGGGCCAATTTTCGTATGAACTAAATGTTATAGTACCTCTTACTGCTAACATGTGTAACAAAAAGGGTTGTGAACGATGTTTTGACAGTAAAAGCACCTTCCCCATGCTGTTCCGCGGCTCAGATTTGCCTCACCTTCACCTTCACCATATGGTCTGGCTAAATTTAGCCCGTTTAGTCCATAAGCTACGAGTCCCACATGTTCGCAAGATGGTAAGCCTCACCTTACAGAGGATTGGCGGGAAAAAACGCGACATCTTGAGTTACAGGATGCACTTTCGAGTATTAGGAACATTACTTCGACGATCCTAATCCGTATGCCGTGTTTAATTTCATTTCAAAAACGAATTTTAAATCTCGTAGACAACGCCTTCGAAACAAAGGCTTCATAAATGCTGTCCGTGAAACATTGCTCTTTCAAAAGTTAAGGCGTTTTGTGTATCATACAAAATTCGTTAAAATACAGTTGCGACATTCAGGTGCAGTCGATATCACATAAAGGAACATAAATAGACTATATACGTCCCACTGTTGAGCACAGGCCTCGCCTCAAGCAGTCAGCGTCATCAAGCGGAGGGGCTCTTGCAGCATACTCCACCACGCTACTGCAGTGCAGGCTAGTAACTCAGAACCAACCAGTCGAAATAAAAAAAAAATATTTCAGTTATATTGTAAGTACATTTATAATTGCCACCTATTGTTCGTAATAATACGATAAGTAAATGAAATTTTAACCCCCTTTGAAAATCCAATCAGTTTTGTATTAGAGTTGCATTATCAACTATTATGTCACTCGAAATCGCACTTTATCGCTTCGATTTATGGGTCTACGCTACTCTATAGACAAGAATAGCATGATGTAGAATGGGTACAATGGGATAGGACAGTGAGTGGCGCGTGCCGAAGCACAAAGGGCAAGCCAGGCGGACAGCTGGCGTAGGCGATACACACATACATACACATAGACACGTATGTATACAAACCGTAATGAATAGATATAGATAATATTTGTTTATCATTCCATTTATCAGCTGATCCCGAGTGAAATGACTGCGTTGGAACGAAACAAAGAGAAGCGTCGTTTTAGAGACTTGTAACATAAAACAGATAATAAGCAGTTACATAGGTATCTGTTTATACTTTTAAGTATTAATGTTTCAGCACTACTGTTTCAACACAAAAGTACTTAATACTACTTATTAATTTAATACTTATTTTATATCATGTTATCTATGGATACGGACTTTTTGGCGGGAACGGGAACGCGACAGTTGATTTCTTCATTGAATAATCTAAATAATTAATACAAAGTAGTGTTTTGTGGTTAATGATCGCATTAAGTTAGTCGGAAAACATTCGCGATAGTGTTATTATATCAGAATATTCAATAAACAAAGTGTACCTATTTATTTTCGCTTCGTGCCAACAAGTCGCTTTATAACTCGAAAATTTATGCGAACTTTTGAGTTAATTCGTTTGGGGTTCGGAGTAGGAGTCTGCTCCGAGGGTGGGGGCTTAGGTTTCATCATTCATCGTCATCACCTTTCATTAATCATCATCAACAAAAAATACATAAGACATGGCTGTATGGGCATAGTTCCCTTTGCCTTGCCCTTCGGGGAAAACCAAAATGAAAAAAAAAATATCAATGGAAACATGTTTTGAGGTTTACGCGGTTATTATAATGATTAAAACACATAATAGCGGGTTCTTACTGCGTTAAAATCAGGCACTGCAATTTCATCTGTCATCCCGTGAACATGGCACTTGCAACAGTGTTGAAATATCGGGAGTCTCATATCCCTGATTTTAACGCGGTAAGAACCCGGTACTATGTGTTTTAATTATACGACCATTTGTAACCATATACT